>NW_027106092.1:131442-184642 GCF_000696795.3 Halyomorpha halys | reverse complement strand
AGGTGAGAGTGCGTGAGGAGAGTATGACCTATTCTCAAGCGGGCCAGCTGGCCCGCTTGGATTGGAAGTTTTGACCGTTTGTCTAGTAAATATTGTATTAGTCGGAGTCAACGAACAGTTTCCTGTCTTTTCAGTCTTGTATAAGGATTCCATGTCAGTCGTTTAAATTATATTTGAACGTAGAATGAGAAAAAGATTCCTTTTAGTATTTTGGAAAAGGAATTATAGGCCGAGTTACAAAAAAAAATATAGAATTTTTTTACGTATCGAGAAAACTGTATAAAAATAGAAATCCCACTCCTTTATGTTCAATATCTATTAGGGTATGGTAGTTATTTTGCACTTACTTCATTTAGTTGTTGCCAAAATTTGCTATTAAACGAAAATTTTACATGAATTATGTAGGACATTAGAGCAGAGATTAGAGTTAAACTTGAGGTTATACTTCTGTAGGGCTGTAAAGCCGATAAATGAATTAAATTAGATTGTCAATTTTTCCTATTAAATGAATAAAATTTATTTGAGTTAGCTAAATAAGACATAGCGTTGATAAATGCGCGTTCTTCACTTTACTTCTCTTTTTCTGGAACAAAAGGTTATTTTTAATCTTTCAAGTTTTGTAATCGTGAGTGAATGAATTTCATTTTTATGATCATTATTGAATGAAAAAAAATCCATGAATTATTATTTTGATAACTTAAATTACGCTTTTAGATGAATAAACAGTTACTAATTTTTAGGTTTTAAGTAACGAAGGCCGCTTATAACCGCGAGCAGGATGTACTTTACAATTGGTACCGTAGAAGGTACTCATTTCCCAAAAACCTCTTTTCACGAGATTTTCATTGAAAGGAGGATTTTCTTTTGAACTTGGAAACACAACTTCAGGTAATACGTTTCTCTCTTGTTTGTTTTTTAGATGTTGTGGTTGTATGAACGATAGGTAATCCTTGATGACGTTGCTATAGACTTAATTGTCTTAACTTTTTTCATGAAAAAAAAAAAATATAAATTTGTCAATCTTTTAAACAAAAACAAAAGTCATCCTACAATTAACTTGAGTAATGAAAAACCATCTAACGTGAACCAACATAAACCGTTAACTGTCTTCTATTCACACAAATTCTGAAATCTCTAAAAATCTAATTTCCCGAAAACCATAAACTGAGGTTGTAAAATGCCGTGATAATAAATGTCTCCTCTAATTTATGCCTTTTATATCTAGTCTCTGAAAATCACACCACAAAGGAAGAACCTCAGTGCGATCAACGAAATGACCTGGGATAAAAATATGTAAGGGAAAGGTGGAAGAATAATATGAAGATATATTGAAAAAATAATTCTTATTTTTTAATAATACTTCAGCTGGAATAAGGAATGAAATAAAAGAAAACTATTATTTATTGATATAGAGAGGATCATGATATTATGAAAGAGTTAGACACATCTCAACATAATTATATTTCTCTGAATAACAAATAAACATCCAGATAAAATGAAATATACAAATTAAATAATAAAGAGTGAAGTAAGGATAAATATAAAATTAAAAATAAATTTTAAAAAAACTGGTGCTGTGCGTGCATTACAAAACTTTCAGTTATTATAAGAATTCGTATTTTAAGGTTTCTCAGCTCAGGCATCGGAGATCAGGCGATCTAAAATTTGGAATAGTCTATAATTTTGTTGAGATTTGCCTACCCGTTTTTGAATTACAGAGCAGTTAAGCCCTAATAAATGGGGTAAAAACAGATAATAAGTTTTGGAATTGTTGCAGAAGCTTCCTTAATTTAGCTAGAGATATGATGATGAGCATCATTTTACAGTGTATTCCATGCCTTTCCATGTAATGTACAACACTGTGCATGTTAAGATAAGTTAGTTTATAAAACCTGATTTAAAATTAGTATTTAATCCTTACTTTAGTAAGGAAATAATATATTCTTGAAATTGAAAACCAATTTAAGCTCTCCATTTATACTAATTGTATATGAATGAATACAAAAATGTTATTATAAAGTTTTCATGAATATAAACTTAACCCTGATGTAAAAAAAAAAAAAAAAATAATAATCGAGTTATTTTTTTTAACTTTGAAGCAATTTTCGTTTCTATGCATTACCACCCATTTATATTTTTTCATGTGATTCACATGTACACAAACTATTCTAGGAATAAATTTTGAAATATGTGCTTTCTTAGAAAATGAAAAAAAAAAATTTAAATCAGGTTTTAAGAAAGGTCAACTTATCTTAACCTATATAGTGTTGTATATAGAATCAAAGAGCATGGAATATATTGTAAAATTATACCCATCTCTAATCTCTTGCTAAATTAGGGAAGCTAATGTAGCAATTCCAAAACTTGTTGTTCTTTGTTTTTTAGTCCATTTATGAGGGCGTAAAAGCTCTGTTATTTAAAAACAAGTTTACATGTCTCAATAAAGTTTCAACTTTTTCTAATTCCATATCTATACAATATTTGTGCTAAATTTGAAAACAAATCTGAGATAGTCAGGTTCAAGAGTATGTTGATATAACGTGGAATGACTGCAACGTTTGTTGGTAGGGAATTTAGCTAACAAGTGTATGTACGCCTTCCTATATTTTGGAGAGGAGAGATACACATTTACATTCTTCGAATCAAATTTAATTCACTAGATTAGAATCAAATTGTTTCGACGGGCGTTGAAGTGGGTTATAGGTACAAATAGTTTAAATCTATTTCATTTACACAGTAGATGTAAAGAATGAAGTAACTATAGACCAAGTGGATCTGATCCGGGATTTTCAGGAAGACCGTATAGATCGATCACTATATAAAAAAAAATCTGATCCGACCCGAATAATTAAGGTAGAAACAGGTTGATAGCTATGTAAACATAATCCAAAATCCAATATGCCCTTTGGACCTATGTTTATTCTGATCCAATTTTTGTTTTTATCTGTAAAAAATCTCCAAAAATAGGAAATGATGTACGAAGGTGAACTTTAGTGATTGGTTTGCAAGCTTTTCTACCTTTTTAAAATATGATATTTCTCTAAATTTTTAAGTTTAATGTTTTTATTTGATTTTTTTTTAGTTATCTTTGATTACTGATCGAGTTTCATGACCACTAACTTTGACTATTGATAAGTTTATGTGCTAGTTTTTAAATTATTTACAACTTTATTTTTATACTCAAAACCATATTGATATATGGTTACCATATATCCAAGTCAATTATTTTTGTTTTAAATTTAATAATAACCTTAGGACAGGTATTTTGAGTATTTTTGGATTTTTTTAATAGAAATATGTAATTGGGCATCACGTAGACAGAGGTTTACTTTTCCAGTGAACGATCTTTTTCCTGGTTGGGTCCCTCTCAATTATAACGGAGTACGTACTTCAATTATAATTGCCTATATCTTTTTTTTTTTTTTTTTTTAAAAAAAGGAAATTTTAGAAATAAAGCTATCAGAGGTATTTTAGGTCTTTGTTATATCTTTGGAGTTCATTGACACTATTCTTCTTCTTATTTATTTATTAAATACCAGATCGGCCTGGTGGGCCTTAAAAGGTTAATATAAAAGGTATTTTTTTTTTAACAATTGATTATGTGGGGTATATAGTCTCAAATAAAAGACACCCCTAACTATATACAATGTTATAAATAAAACAAAAATTAAGATAAAATAAATAGATTAAAATAATAATTCTTAATAAAAGATAAAAGAAACGATAATAAAAACAATGACATTTATGGATTTAACTAAATTAATAATTGACTTCTAACGGGAAAAAATGAAAGTGACTTTAAGAAATATATGAAGAGAGAGAAAAAAAAAAAGAATTTAAGATAAAATAAAATTCTAGAGTGACAATAACAGAACTGATAAATATAGAATTTATAACAGGATGTCCTGCAGCAGCCTGGGCTTCAGTCTTCAGGTTGTGGTTGGGTTTCCCAAGTTGAGATCACGGCTCTTGTAACTCTAGGTAACTGGGAGTGGAACTTTATAAACCTTATTTGTATTAACAGTAGCTGAAGGTTTGCTACCTTGAGGGAGAAGGGACCCGTGCCCTTCATACACATATAACCCGTGCCTAATACACACACACACACACACACACACTTATAACGTACAAACACATATACCCTATACTAAAATATTGTTTGTACTTTCACACATACATTACATTTTATATTTCCACACGTAATCCTCTATTGTCTCTATTTGTAATTCCCTATGCCATTGGCTGTTTCTAACAAACCAAGGAGTATTCACTGCAATTCTTATAATTTGAGACTCTTTATTTTGAAAAGATTGTAAGTTTTTCCTTTTCCACCAGCTTTAGCTTGTATAGGAGACCTTGATGCCAGACTTTATTGAATGCTTATTGCAAGTCCAAAAACGTTACCAGGATGTGCTTCATCAATTCAAAACCGTTCATTATAAGCTCTGATAGACTTGCCAGTTGGTGAGAAGTGGAATATAGTCATATTGAAAACCAAATTGAAAATCCGGAATAATCTCGATGCATTGAAAATAAAAAGAAAGATGCTTTTTTTTATAACTGATTCCAGTAATTTTCCAAGAATGGGTTACAAACTGTTGGGCCTAGTTTAACGTTATCCAAGCTTGTGAATTACTATAAGTACGGCTTTTTTCCACGAATCGGGAAAATATCCTGTACGCAGGGAACTGTTAAAAATTGACGTAATGAAAACAGCTGCTTTCCTAGGTAACATTGTTATGATGGGAACAAATCATGTCCAGGAGGACTTTTCTTTATTTTAAATCTTTCAATCAGTTCTTGGATATCATTTGAGGTCGCGAATTCAGCTGAAATGTAAGAGGGAGACTTAGATACTCATTAATTTCATCATTATCTAAATTCGGACTTCTTTCACGTTCTGTACTGGAGATTATATATAATATTTTTATAACAATGACCTGCCCAGGTTAGTAACAGTGTTTGAGGAAGATGTCCCTCTCATATTTGAATAAGAATTCAAGATACTGCCAGCTACATGAAGCAGTAGGCTTTGATCGCCATTTTGGTCTCTACAACAAACAGAAGTGTGAACTTTCTCAAGGGCTACATTGTTTTTTTTTTTTTTTTTTTGGTGAGATTAACAATTAACTATGAGTGAATAGTTCTATACCATATTCAGGCGAAGGGATGGAGGAAAGATGAGGGTGAGGGAAAAGCCTATTAGAAGAGAACAAGAATATTCACCGTCAACATTCCAAGTAAACTACAATACTACAATCGCCACCAAATGAACTGCAATAACTTCCACTGTTTTATGTGACACCATTTAATTAAATCAATAATCGAAATTAGTAACCACTAATTATTCTAACAACTAACATCTTTTTTACAACCCTTTGGCTAAATCACTCATAATCATTTGTTGTACAAACAATTTAAGAATAGAGGTTTTATTTTCAGTTTGTCCACCATACTTAATTTTATCTCAAATTCAGTTCACTCAATTCAAACCAGCTATACCATTAACATACAATTGATTTGGGTTCTATCCTCCAACTTTTACTCCAGGGAATATCTAAATTTAATATACAGAGTATTGGCTAAAATTAGTTATAAATAAAGTAATTACTAAATTGTCATGGATACTTTTTAGATTGTAACATTTTAATATTATTGCAACTAACATAAATATTACTGTATTCAAATATTTTAAATATTATTATCTAATCCTCAAAGAGTTCAAGTAGGAGGGAAAAACTAAACGCTGAAATGGGAAATGAAATAATCTAAATAAATGATGAAGTTTAAACTATATTTTCTTTTTATTCTTTTATATAATCTCATTCTTTTTGAGCTCAGAAATATATTGAATTAAACGAGGCAGTAATTAAAAATAAAGGAGTCCATTAGTTAAAAATTTCTAGGAGCAGTTTAATTCAAAAGCATTCAGCGGAGGGTAGAAAAAATGGAGATTAGATTAGAATGAGTCAAGGTTATTTAGCTCTACATCAGCTACATTTAGCCGCAACTCACTCATCTTTTTTTTAACTCAATTATAAAAACTTAAAAGTCTGGTAAATTAGAAAGAAATCAAAGGGCTCTAAGGTTATTTAATATTTTATAAGATATAAAGTTTTATAAAAACTATTTTAGTTATAGAAAAACAACTTGTTTATAATATACATGAAACATTATTAATTAATAACACTGTTTATTACAACACAGAATAAAATGATTAGTTGTTATTGTTGACTATAATTGTTGTTGTTGTTTATTGGCGTGACAGACCTTGTGCGATGTATTTCCAAAGTACATCGCGCGTTTCTTGACGTGGTTTTGTGGGGAGGATCCGTCACTCCCATGCCTACAATTGTGCGTGCCATCCATTGCCTGACAGAGGGTGTGGGTGAGTATTCTATAATTTTATACTTGAAAAATCCCGGATAGAGCCGGAGTCTCGAACTCGCAACCTATGGGTAGGCAGACAGGCGCGTTAGCACGCTTCTACCATCACCCCACATTGACTATAATGAGAAAGTAAAATTAGTAGTTTTTTCTTCTAGTCCTTATAGGCAAATAATTTGTCATTCAGTAAATTGTTATAAAGTATACATTCTAAAACAAGCATCAATTCGTGATACGAAATTATTCCTAACAATACCTCTTAGGTTAATTTATGATTTCTGGTTGTTATAACTAGTTTGGTTAACTCATCTTTGCCTTTTCAGAGTTGAAAGGTCTTTGTTTAGCCATTCTTCCATTCACTGCCGCATGTACATTCTTATGCTCGGTGAGATATCTGAGAATATGTTCAGTTAAAATCTTCTACTTGGCTCATTGAATGTAGGTCACTAGGAAAACCACCACGGTTACCAGACAGTTCAACTAGTCCTTCCTCTTTATTAATTTTTGTACGTTATAAGTTTGAAAAAAAGCTGCAATAAGAGGTAAAAGCTACCAACGAATTATGAAAAAAAAGGAAGAAAAGAGGTCACTGAACTATTACACACAAAGAAGATTTTTTTTGGAAAAATCAAAGCCGAAAATATATTTATGAGAAACATATGTAATAGCACACTTTTGCTCCATCTAATGAAGACTAAGGGAAATTTGTCTCAGAATGTGAAATAAAAATTTAAAAAACATTGTAAACATTGGTAACCATTCAAATAATTGATAGTCCTTATCATGAGGTGAGACATTTAAGCTGCTTGTATGCGTGTAAGTCGTTAGGTAAAGTAGTAAAGCGCGTAAAGTCATTGTTCATGATAACAGAGCTCAGAAGTTGAGAACACACACAAAAAAAAAAAATGTTTCTGATAGAATTAGTGCCGTTTTTCGAACCATTTACGCATTCGCCCGTTTTCACATTGGTTCCAGTATACCCTAGTTATATATATATAATTGTTGAAAAATATATATATAATTATATGTAAAAAAAAGAAGAGAGGTTCTGCTTTTACATAGCCTTTTAAGGTTAAAAAAAATCAATAGACTTTTTTTTTTACCTATTTTTACTGTTTTAGATGTTAGTGTGTGATTCCCCGATATCACCTAGGTATATGCTGCTGTGGAAACAGTTAGATAATGGCATGTTTTCAATCCGGTCTTGCGTGGGTATATTTAAGTTATGTATTATATATATTTATTATATATTTAAGTTATAAATTATTCCAATAATAAATCATGAAAAGTGTCATTAGAATTTGAAGTTGTTTTTATTATATTAGCAATAGTCTCGAAATGATACAATTTTATTATATTATATAAAGTATTATAGATTTTGGTAAATGAAAAGTCATCATTATTTAATTATGTTTTCCCTTTTTCCCAAATTGAGGGCAAATTGATGACCGAAAGAACAATTTATTTGAGGTAAAAGAGCACTGCCAATACATTATTAGCAAAGCCATTACAAAAGAGTCGTGCAATCAGTGCGAGATTGATTATCAAGTGGCCCCTCCTACTCTAATTTTCTCAGCCAATTACAGCGGGCGCTTCTAGTAAGAGCATTAACACCCTCCTCAGCAGCGGCCAACTTACTGCTTACTGCGAAAGTTACAGTAATGGGGCTTGGCCTACTACATTTTAATTGCATTACTCCAACGATTAAACAAATCTCAGTTATTGTTATTTGCTTAATTCCTACCCCCCCCCCCCAAAAAAAAAAAAACAAACAGAATTGTGGTGCTAAACGGTTAGCTTTAAAATAACTTCGTTAAGGAAAAAAAATACAACAGAAACTCAAAAAATATTTTCTGGGTCGTGGCTCGTAACCATTAAACGGGCTTTAAATTCTTTGAAAATCAGTCACCAAACATCTTCATGCTTGGTTTTCGCGAATCATTTCTCCGGTTTTTCATGATACATTTACGATACCATCTAACCATCGTTATCTGAATATACTCATAGCTAGATTTCGGTAAGGGTTCGGTCAAAATCACCTTTGGAATCTGGTATTTATGAATTATGATATGATCCGCCATTGCTCGACGTCAGATTACATTAATAACTTCTCACTTACAATTTTTTGGTTTTATATCTTTCACTTTTGAATTTTTCTACGTTTCTTATAGAAGTAAGCAAATAGCTTACAGGGCTCTTATATAAATTTACCTGATCATTCTACATTGAATGAGTTTTCTCATACTAAAGATTTATGACGCTTATTATTCTACTTTTTAATTCTATTGCTATCATTGGAGATTACCTGTGAATTCAAAAGTCACGGGATTCATCTACAGAGTAGTGATAGATTAACCGTATTTGCTTAATATGGAGGTAAAACAGAGACTAGAACATGATATATTGTATATATCTCTTCACAAACTGATATATTAAACTGGTATCATAGAGTGTCTTCCGACAACACTATTCGACTTCTCTTTTAAACTCTAGTCAGAATAGGAATTTTCCTAAACTCTAACATACGAATATATTTATTTGGAATGTAGGGAGGTGGGGGAAGACAAGCAAATCGTAAGAAGGGGTTGATGAAGGCGTGAGGCTACCCAGAGTATTCTATTTGTGAGGTCTCAAACTGTTCTAAGTTTTTAGGAAATATGAATTGATGGAGCCCATGAAAGTTTCTAATAATGTATATTATAGGATGAGTGATACGAACAATTATACTTTTGGGGTGGAACTAATGCAATACCGGAGGGTTCAAAAACAGATAGACGATTCCCCATTGTTGCATTCAGAATGTATTTTGTATTATCACTCGGTTCTTGGGTCTTATATTCATATGTCAGAGCTAGGATTTTTTACTTTGCCCAAAGCTGCTCAAATTATTTATTTAAAGATGTATTTTAATAAACAAGGATATTTATAAAGCCACAATGTTCTATACGATAACTAAAGAGTTAAATTAGACACCTATTCGAAAACAACTCCCAATGAGACGTTTAAACATCCTGTTTTTTTAAAAAGTTTTTAACTTTTAATCTTTGTTGTCTATAAATTAATCTCATTTACACTTATACCACGCTTTAAGCTGCAGTTTTGAAATCTAGAACTGATAACCTCAATATTAGAAAAAACAAGTTGTCAGACTTCTGGTTGAAAATAGTGGATTTAGAAATCTTTCCTTATAGTGGTTCTAACTGACATTTTTGCAAAGTTTTTAAATATAAAAAAAAAATATATATATATAAAAAAACCATCTCCACCTAATATATTTCCATATCTTTTACATGAGTTCTTTTGGTAATGATTGGAAATTGCCGAACCTCGTATGACAGAAATGCCAGAGAGGAAGACAAAAAAAAAAAAAGATTCATTGCTAGTATTACAGAGATATTTTTTGATGTTTTAAAAGTATTTTACAAAATTTTGCAGTTATAATTTTTTTAGAGGAAGCCATGGATTTAAGCTAAATTTCAGAGTCCCATAACGTTTTTCCTGGAAGGTATTAATCTATTTTTATATATATGCATTCATTGTATGTGACGTGAAATTAAGATCATATATGAATATATGAGTACATGAAAGAAGTTCTGTAATTATACAATAGAACGCTTTAATAAAACTTGCTGGTTGTGGTTTTATTCGTTAAAAAAAATCTATTCCCTATGAAATAATGGATTTATTCAGCGTATGTTGATCGAATTTAACAGTTACTAGAGTCTATCATTTTACCATAATCTTATATAATTGAGTGAGCGAGTCTAAGCTTAAAATAGTTGTTGATTAACCACCATCGCTTCATTGATAACCATCTCAACTAAATAAAGTTTATAAAAAAATAATGAAAAGTCATTTTATCTCGAGGATATATCGTTACCATTGAACGTAACAACTTCTGCAAGAGCTTCAATTGAAGCTAGTTAGTGACGAGCCGTAAATAAATTTATAATAAATATCTTCGTAGAGGTAGCAATTTCCAACATTGTTTGAAAAACTGCGTCTCTTAAGAAAAGGGTTAATTTTGAAAATATTTTTCACTTAATAAAAAACGAGATGTAATTTTAGATTTTTGTTGAATTAAATGAACTTTCAGTTAAGTTTTTTCATGCAATACTTTTCAAGATACTAAGTAAAAATTAAATATTTTTTCTAAAATTAATATAAAGCAATTCGTTTTTTAGAAAATAATTAAAATTTTCCAAAATTCTATTGGCCAATCATTTTGAAAGCAACGGCTTTGAAATAGCTGGTAAGATTCTTTTTACTTAGTATAACATAAAATTTTATAATTAAAATTTACCTTTTCCTAAAATGAGCATCATTTTTCGGTCCTGGCCCAGGATTGGGTACACTAGAAACCACAACTTTACACAAGCTGGTCATTGGAAGAACTCCAATAATTTATTCAAAAAAGCATGGAAGTCATGAAGATTTTAGCCTTCGGATGGTATTGTAGGAATCGTGCTAAAGGGTTTCGGTGATAATTAAAATTCTAACAATAGTAAGAGAGATTGGATGATATTAAGTCAAAAATATATGGAAAGTTCAATGATAACAAGGTAAGGTATTGCATATAACATAATAAATTAGAATGATTTGGGAATACATTTCATGCTGGATATAGCAATATAAAATTGAACTTGAAATAAATGGGGTTTAATAATTGTATATTTTCTTAAATAGTGATCATATAATTGATAAAACAAAAACAGAGAAAATACATAAAAATCGGGGGAGTGTAAGGGTTAAGAGGTGACTGAAATTTAGTAAAAATAAAATGGTTCTTTGAAAAAGCATATTTAATGTATATAAATGTAGTATATTATTGAAATATACATAATAAATGAATATTTATTATACCTTACAGATTTTGTTAAACACAATATGTATATCCGAACAATACAATTACGAAATAATAAGTCACTTCTGAATAAATACCATTTATTCTCTGAACACAGCAAATTCATAGACTGTAGTAGATAATGGAAAATTTAATGATTAATTACGTAGAACTGTTTAATTATTTGAACCAGGATTGGAGTTGATCAAGTACCCCATAAATAACAGGAGTCCCAGGCTCATATTGAACCCATGTGTATTGTTTGTGAGCAATAACATGATATAACAATAATACAAATGCTTCCTTTGTAGTAAAATTTATAACCAATTTAATTGGCATAACTTTATTAAAGTATATTTTTCATTTTCCAATATGAATATGTTATGTTTATATTATATCCTTTAGGTTTTGAATGATTATCAATTATACCAATTTAAATCAACAACCAAGTCAATCACAATACCAAAGGGGTGAGGTTTTATATTATGAGTTTGAAAAATTTAAATAACGCTTTTATCAGTCTACAGATAGCAGCGGCTAGAGTGGGTTTAGAGGTTAATGAAACAAAAACCAAATACATGCACGCAGGCTCACAGCTAGATGTGAACGAACCATCACATTTTATAACTGGAGGATTTTAATTGAAAGGGCGAAAGAGTTCAGCTATCTTGGATCGCAAGGAATCGCGGATAATAACATTCAAGCAGAATTATGTCCGCAAATAAATACTATTTCGGCTTACTGAAGCATTTCAGGAGCAGGGCTATCTCCCAAAACAACAAGATACAGCTGTATAGACCCTGCTGAGACCAGTTCTCACTTATGCCTCCGAATGGTGGACATTAGCCAGGTCACAGGAAGCCTCTCCTGAGGTTCGAGAGGAGAATATTGAGGAAAATGTATGGCCCGGTTTATGCTAATGGAATCTTGAAGATGAGAACAAATGCTGAACTGGCAGCCTCTACAGGAATCCGGATATTGTATGGGTGATCAAAGTGGGACGGCTTCGATGGGCAGGCCATGTATTAAGAGTGACCCGGGATTAGATTCCTAGAATGATCCTGGACGAAAGGATATACGGGACAAGAGAAGTAGGATGATCCCGGCTTCGATGAATCGATGGAGTGGCAGAGGATACCAGGTCTTGGGAATCCACAATTAGAGAGCAGCGGCAACCATTAGAGAGGACTGGCGAACGAAGTTGCGAGAGGCCTTGACTCTACAAGAGTTGTAGCGCCACAGATGAAGATGATGTTTGAAAAATGAAAAAATAAAACCTTTGTCCTCAGAATTTTCACCCTCATTTTGTTTTTATATTTTTCACACCATACCTGTATTTCAAAGACGACTCGCCCATTGATTTCAACTTCCAACATCAAAGCATCTACCTTGAAGTACAAATAGCTTTTTGAAGTACATTACCAATTTTTTTTATTTATTTATTGCAATTTATAATTGTACAAAAAATAAAATAAGTAAATATGAGGAATGTTTCAAACATTTGATAATCTTGGGAAGGAACCACCCAATTGTGGTACTTCAAACATAAATTTAAATTAATGGAATATGGTCCGGGTGCGGTCAAAAAAACTCAAATAGTAAATGATTATACTATTTTTATCGAGCCAACGTTTCGCTACACGTTGCAGGGCTTCATCAGGGCTAAAAAAGAAACAAACACTTGACATAGTTACAAAAAAAAAAAAGGAAAAAACATAAGTGGAAAATAACAGGGGTATACAATGAAAAGTAAAATATAATAAGAAAAATTAAAGGTTATAAACAGTAAATGAAAAGGGTAATAGTAACAGATAGATAAGAGATAAAATAAGAGAAGAAATATTAAAGAAAGTACAAATTAAGAGATGAAAAAAGAAAAGAATAAAATCAAATGATGAGACCGAATTCATACCTGTTTTGACGGGGGTCAAAGTCAGAGTGAGCCGTTTGTATTGGGAGAAGTGAGGATGGCAGTAAATATATTTTTTTAAATTTATTTATACATATATATTTTTTTATAATTTTGTAAATATCTCTTCTCCCCCTCTTATATGTATATTACCATTTATTGTTTACCTATTTTAAATATTTTTTTTACAATGTTTATTTTAAAATTAATTTCGTTATTGTGGCGTGTACACTGACATCCCCACTCCTCTCAATACAAACGGCTCACCCTGACTTTGACTCTGTAAAACACTTCTTTTTTTGAAAAGATATATAAAATAAAATATTTAATGCTGGTAAAAGAAATCAAGTCAGAAGAAAAAGTAAATTTTAATTCGTAATTTGAGAGGATTTCAAATATTTCTAGTTAAAAATGAAACAAATATTGATAATGTTAGTAGAAAATATACGATACTGTTTGAATGGTTTTCAATCACAAAAAAAATTGTCTACAAATTAATCCTGAGGTGAAATAGGTTCTAGATAACTGTAGAAAAAAAATGTAGAAATTTAACTGTTATTATACCAAAGATAGCAGACCCAATAAGAAATTAAAAAAATATAAAGTTAATTGGAAATAATATTAGGGATGGTAAACGGATTTCAAAAAGAACCGGAATTTTATGTTTCCTGGGTGTAAGTAAATTGGTCTTTAAAAGGACATGGACGTCAAAAGGACATTTTCGATGACAGCGTTGTTAAAAGCAACAAGACTTACTAAAGTCCATCCTGGGTATGACACTAAACTGTTCTTGCGAAGAGTTGACAAGTAGGTGTTGTGGAGTTAATGGATCTCAAGTTGATGCAATCCTCTAGAGGTTTCCTCGATCTAAAGTCCACTCTCAGAAGCTCAGCTAGGCTTTTAAACATTTTGATTTTCTTCAGCTTGGTGAGTATAACTGATATATATATTTTTTGTTTTATCCAGCTCCCTCATCCGTCTGCCGGTATGGATTTACGATGATGAGAATTTTTAAACTATGATAGCAACGTACGTCCAGAACGAAATACATAATTACAGTTAGTGCATATATATATATATAGAACCATAGAGGCATGATAAACTTTAATACCATACATAAATCAATCAATACAAGGTACTTATAAAAACGCTTTAATTGTTTTACTAAATATATTTCCTTATTATATAGTATCGACAGTCAGCTAAATGCCTGTCAATAATAAAATATTTAATTGATTTTAAAATGATGATTTTAACAAAAAAAAACTGTAGATTTCAATTAAAGTATCAATGTTTTCTATTGGAGTGACTATTGTCAGTCAAAAATGAGACAACCTGCCCAAATCAAATTCATAAGAAGGCAATTGGGTCCGAAATCCAATTTTCGGGTCATCGACATGTAAAAAATTGCGATGTTTTAGGATAAGGTGACATTATCTTCAAAATTTGATGAGGAAGAGCGATTTACTTCCAGTGGGATAACAACATGAGGCTTGATTAAGGATCTATCAAAGCCAACTTAAAACATAATACTTTGAAAAAAAAATCAGTTGAACCCATTATTCTCAATGTAAAATATTGACTAGAACTTTCAAAGATATTGTTGATCACTTTGCACTGTAATCAAGCGCTTCCAAAGCTATTTTGGATTAAATACCTTATTATTTAGACATGTTGCAAGAAAATGTCAGGAACAAATCCTGTGAAGGCTACTGATGGAAGTCATCCATGGAGTGGATAACGAACAGATTGAGGTGTCACTGGTTTGGGTATTTTGCTGGAGACTATGGGTTCCAGCTGATGAAGACCTCTCTACGATAGATCTGTGATAATGGAGTGAAGTAATGTACTCTTGATACATCAAATTATTAATTTTTTTCAATGTTAAGTTTCAATAAGTATCAGACAATGATGGACGTCGCAAATAAAAGTATTTTCTGAGAGCATGATCGAAAAATACAAATCTCAGCAAAGTGGTTTTGGGATTTCGTTTTTCTTTACAAAATTTCTACCCAAATGTTACGGAGAGAACGCCTAAAGATAACTCCACAATTAATCATGCAATAACTCTGATATCTTGATTTAGGAACAGCATTTGATATCCTGCATTGAATCTTTGGAATAGTTCATACTATACGAAGACGTGCGATATTACGGGCACTAAGATAAATCAATTAATTGCTATGTTCGAATGTAAATTCTCCCAACTAAATCTCGATATTTGCCTTTCCCATTCGCTTTGGATTCGACAGCGTATATTTGGTTAACTAATTAAATACCGAGCTTAACTCTTGCGGTAGCTCTTCATTGATGTTTTTATGATGCACGTTCTCTTGTTATCTATTAAAACATAAATTAAAATTACAAATTATAACTAAACATTCAGTAGAATTGAGTAAGATGCTCCTCAATTAACACGAATATATTTATTTTTAATTTTTCTTCTACAGTTACTTTTTACTTTTACAGTTAATTTCATAACTTAAAATTTATTCGGTCGAATAAGTCTTTCAAATGAATATTTTTATTGAAAATTTTGCTAATCTACGAAAAATCATTATGGGTTCATCTCATGTACACGTAATGATTTTTTTGTATAAATTTCTCCGAAATTAGTGACACTGGTTTATATAACGTTCGTCAAAAAATAAGTTCCAACATTTTTTTATAGTAATTAATGATGCACATATGATCATAAGATAGAAAAAAGATTGACAATAAAATATAGAAATAACTAACGATGAAACATTTTATTAAGCTAAAAACAAGAACATACTTAGTGAATTAATTTCTTTATTTTCTTTTAAGATATTCTACTTCAACATCCTTTCTGGCAATTGACTATGTAGTTATACTGAAAACCATAATAACCATTTTTTATGCCTAGTTCTGGGTGACAATATAGGTCTGTTTATGTAAAATAAAAACAAAAATACTCTAATTTGTAAGGTGTAAAATGTTAATATTGTGTATTGATCAGAAAAATAATTTGAATTAGAATGAAACAGAAAATTATGATTGGTCAGTAAAAAAATTTCCATATATACATATAAGCCCACTAACAATGTAAGTTTTTTTTTTATTTTAACAAATTTAGCACTCTTATTCTGAGGTTCTAAGATGAAATAAGAGATTTAATGAAAAACTTACAGTCTAGAAATGTTTAGTGTTTTTGTTAAATTATGTTCAAACTTGATGGTTCTTGCTTTTTGGTAGTTGTTTAGCTCGTTTTATCTCCCTCTAAGGCATAGCTGCTGTAGAATCCTGGGGGCACCCGTATTAGCATGGTATCATCTGGGAGTAGCCGGTATTGAACTAATGGGTCTAGACTCCAGTTGGTGAAGGGGGAATAAAATGAAAACGGAGTGGGCTTCATCACATAGTTGTTAATTGCCAATACCATACCAAAAACACAGACAAAAATAAACTACTAGTTATTTAGATACACAATGCTCTTTTGGTTCATGGCAGGTGTTTGGGCTATGGTAAAAGTAAATTGCTGGACTTTATTAAAATTACTTTGAATTCTTGTAATAGTTTGTCTTCGAGTGTTTCTCTCTCAAAAACCCTAAACATCCCTAAATCCTTGATTAACGAAATTTTGTTTTTTGGATGTTATTAGGTAGTTTTCATAATGATTTTGAACTGTATTAAAACTTTTTTCGAGTAAAAAAAAATGAAAAATACTGTATAAGCTGTGTTAAACTTCATGAAATTGTAGTACCTCTTGTATAAATGTGATATAAAAAGTAAATGTCGATATGGCTTAGATAACGATGCTCCATGACTTTGGTTTGTCTTCATCAACACCCTGACAGACAAAGACAGCGGTTTTTCTTCAAATTTTATTATTCTTTTCCTAGAAAACTTGTTGATGCACATGGAAAATGTATCGTTCTAAATGTTAGGCGGTGTCCTGAATATTCTGCCGATAGTTCATTTGCCCTACGCTTTGAGGTGATATTGAGAAATTTCAAAATTTAAGAGCTTCAAAAAAATGTAAGTAAAAATATTAAAAAAATCATAGCATTTCAAAAGATATTGGCTCATTATAGGTAGAGCATTTTGTTTCTATAAACATTTTAGAGAGTATTTGATATTTAAAAAAAAAAAACATATTCTGATAAGAAAGAAGCATAAAAAAAACTTTAAATGTTACTATTTAAATATTTTGTAGGTTCTATTATCCATTTAATGTTTGTAGAAAGCATCTTCTACTCCGTCTGGAAATATGTAATTGAATATGATCCTGATAATAAAGGTATGTGATAATTGTTTATAAAAAAGACTGGATGAAGAAAACCGTTGTAAGGAACCTTAAAAACTACTTCGGCTAAAAACTAAAAAAAAACCCAAATGTGTGTATATACCTCCATATCTTAACATGTTCAGCCTTTTGAGGAAAAATATTTTCAACTAAGAATAATAATTATATTATGTTATTATGTTTGATTCATAATAGTAAAATTTCACCTCAGTTTTGTAGTGACATTTTTATTTTTTATATTGAAATTTCATTCGTTATTTTAAAAGTTTGACCGATTTTTAAAAAAAGAATTTCTATTAAGAAGGTTGTTATTTATCGCTCTAGATCTAGTCGTATATTTTTCAAGTTTTATCAGTTTTTCAAAAAAGAGTTTCGAAATACAGCATAATTGTTTTATAGTAAATATGAATAAATAAATTATTGCTTGTTTAGTAAAACAGTATTAAAACATTGAATTTGTACACAGGTTGAAAAAAATGAAAAAAAAAAATTATTTCAGTTGCATAAATCCCTTTTTCAAAAGAAGTACTAATTAGTGAAAGAAAATTGTCGTTTGAGATATCTTTTTGTGGTACCAACTGAAATTATATCATTATTTTTTAGATGATTAAAACCTAGAACACAATTGAAACACATTACCCAAAAATTACCGTGATGTACTAGGCAAAAAAATGCTTTTATTTAGGTGACAAAATCCCTGATAGAGCAATCATCGAAATGGGTCTATTAGTAGTTAATGTACATTATGCTTAGGAGCAGAATATCAGTTTAAATATTCGGGATTGGAGTTCTATTAATGGGTAGATTTTCTACATGTTTCCTATAATAATTAAAAGGAACCCCTCTAACATTATTATTGTAATAATAATTTTGTAAAATTAAAATAAAAAAAAAAATTGTTGATTTTTGAGAGCAGTGGCAAGCGCAAACCCCATTAAAAAAAGCAAAGGAGGGTAGTTCCTTTCAAGAAATTTTAGCTACTAAATTGTTGCATGATAATTAATAATTGCAGGAAAACTTTATAGGCAATTTCAAGTATTGTGTTTTTATGGAATTATTGAGTTCAGGATGTAATATTTCAACGTTGCTTTCAATGTGCCTATTGGTTTGTGTATAGGAGCCAGCACTATAGGAAGATTAGAGTAGGGCGATAACTATATTACTTTGGAGGAGACACATCCTCATATCTAAAGTGCAGCTCAACCTATAGTTATGAAATCGTTTTGCAGCATACAGGAGAAAAATTGATAAAAGAGAAGACAAAAGTCATATTAGTTCAATAGCAGGAATGTTATCAGTCATTAATAAGTTTTATTATTAATTTCAGTTGTAGATTATTAATTCAACTGTTGTAGAGTGTCCTTCCTTCTTCAAGTGTCTTTTAAGTTTTGTGTGATTCGTGATTGATTTGTGATTGTGATTCCAAGTTAACCGTTTGTAATTGAAATATTATTAAATATTATAGAGTATTTCTTAGGTTTATGACGAAGGATAAAGGTGATTTGATGGGGTTTATTTTCATCCTCCAGTTTTGACACTATTCTTCATGGATTGATATTATTCTAAAAGTAATATTTAAATGACATCCTTATAATCATTTAGGCCTAATTAATGTATTAAATTTAATAACTCCTTATATACCAAGTAACGGCACTAGTTGTAAAATGTTTAGGAATAGTCAAATAAAATACATGTAGAAGAATGAACTAAGTGGAAGATGTGGATTAAAATATATATATATTTCAGTGTTAAATAAATTACCATACTATAAAATCAGGCCGAACGTATGTTAATTTTTATTTTTTTGTTAATGTATGAAAAAGGAAAATACAAAATTGTTTTCAAAATAATGCTGAAAATGTATTATAAGTGGAGGACAATTCTTAAATTCCTCACATACAGTATGAATCTCTCACATTATACATTTATTGACATAAAATGTGCTATACCGAACACTTACTAACACAAACCTGAATTCAGAAACTTTATCGTGGATAACAATTTCACGGAACATTACACTGTAACATACGCTCCAGCCTTTATTGGTTTAACATAAGAAGACTTAAGAAAGGCAAACAAGATATTGCCCTGTAAGCTTTGTGTAAAAGTTAAAATCAACTCCATTCATTTGTGCTTGTTACATCTTAGTTTTTAATCCTAAACCATGTTTAAAACATGAATCTCCCTGATTTATTTTTATATTTTGTTAATTATTTATTTAATTAAATTCAATAGTTATTTCAGAGCTTTAAAAATATATATATTCTTCAATATAATAAGTAATGAGAAGTGGAAAAAATATTTTACGTATTAATTCGTAGTGAATATTAACCACATAAAAAATACTGACAATTTATATTCGTCTATAAAAAAGTATTAAAGATTTTTTTATCATTTTACAGTACTTCGACCTTCTGGAGTTTTTTTTTCTTGGTCTCTCTGTTTTATTATGTTTTTTAGTCTCATAATACTTTATTTTATCATTTTACTGCTGTCGCGTTACGTTTTAAGAACTTGCTGGTGCAATTTGTATTTTCATTTTGTTGTATTTTTGTTTTTTGTTAATAAATAGAGTAGCTATTAGGTGATGGTTCAATCCATATCAAGTGATCCAATAACGGTGATTCACCGTTTTTAATAATTTAAATTCTAAATAAATAAATATTTCTAGAGATAAAAACGTTAGAGAATTTTTTGTCTTTCTGACCATTTACAAATGGCAAATATTTTTCTTCGGTTATACGGATTAATTTGAATAAATGCTAGTATTCGTGGTTTCGTAGATAGTTCAAATATAATATAACTTTGGAAAATGAAACAAATGCTATTTATAGCTGATATTTTGAGATAAACTAAATTCACTCGCATTTTGTGTTTTAGGCAACAAGGAACCAACTTGGTTCCGTGTCAGTATGTCTGTCTGATGTCGAATTTGTGTTCGGGAATAACTGAACGTACCATTCGGCAAATGTATATTCCTTAAAATTGTGAAGTCCATTATTCATTTTATCTAATTCCATTAACCACATTTGAGCAAATATATTTTTCTTGGTACGTATGTTTCAAATACGTAGATTTTATTATAAACGAAATATTAAATTTATTAAAAAGTATAAAAATCATAAAATGTATACGTATAAATAAAATATACGTTTCTAACTAATTATGTACATATCTACTCAGCAGGAACGGTGAGATACTCACACAGTATTTTTACTTATGCATTTGTCTTATTTTGTCAGAGCTGTGATTAAAGCTGAATGAAATCTTTAAATATTGTAAATATCATATATAATATTTATATGTTGACTATGTTCTGGGCTGATGATGTCCTTCATGATTGGTTTCTGGTTTCTTCTGGAACGAGGTGTCTTTAAATATGTTTTTATTATGTGGTTCAGAGACAATTATTATAAACACTTGAAATTAAAAAAATAAAAAGTAGTCCTCCTAGAAAAAAGAATTGTTAAAAACGGTTCTTGTAAATTTATAAAATAGAATTTGCCAGCAATGCTGTTCCCATTATTATCTATTCCACACCTATACCTATTAGTACCATAACCATAACATAATTCCTTGGAGAAATTTGTCGGGGGGTACGGTCAGCAAAGAACAACATAAATAAACAAAACCATATTTATTTATTTTAAGGCATAAAATAAATAAATATGGTTTTGTTTATTTTTGTTGTTCTTTGCTGACCGCACCCCCCGACAAACTTCTCCAATCATTAATCTACGGTCAACTATCTACACCTCATTAACATAATTCCTCATTGTGAAGCTTTCTGAGGTTCCAATATAGAGTATTAAAGGATTCACCTTACTACATATTGTATAAAAAGGTAAGTAAAAGTCGTAATGAATAAAGAATCATAAATCTACTTTTTTTTTTAATTCTGAGGGAAAGAAACCAATTATATGTTGTATAATGGTATATGCAAATACATGTTGTATTATAGTATATAGTGTGGTATATTATTATTTTATATTTTTTACTTGTACGTTTCGGAATTTACCCCATACTCATGTACTATGTATCCGCATAATTGTCAATTATATCAATTTTGCTGTAGAATTAGGGACGTGACGGCTGTGCAGGTTGGGACGTAGGTCTCAGGATCGTTGTGGGTTCGATTCCCACCTTGGGCACATGATATTTATTTTTCGACCGTCCCGCCAAATGAATCTTGACACTCCCACATTGGTTAGTACGTGGCGGCTACTCAGGTAACCGTCAGGGGTGGGCAAAAAGGACCACTAGGCCCACTTGCCGTACTTGTTCCCCCCACCAGTACCAGCTATAGAATTGATATAATTGACAAATATGAGGATATAGTACATGAGTGTGGGGTAAATCCCGAAGCATTGTACAAGTACAAAATATGGAATAATAATTTGTTTTAATTGGAAATTTCAAAAAAATAATATAATCAATATCCTAGAAAAGAAAATCCAGCATAAATCTAGTGTTGAGACAATTTAGTTGTATTTAAAAATAGTAAATGACCTAAAATAATAACAGATTATCTAAGAGATGATGGTTTGTGGTGCGGTCATAAATAAAAAATACAGTAAATCATGTTTTATAGTTATATGCGCGGAATAAGGTACGAAAATAATTGAACAGTCATATCTAAATATCCTATTTTAATTTCATCATATTTTCAGTATGTATACTCACCTCAAATGTTGACATAAATTTGTTTCGTTATTTTCGTATCATGCTTTCCTTTTAGGTCAGAAGATCTATATTAAGATCGGTACATGAAAAGCAATAACAAATATTTACGGAGTGTTTTATTTTTTACCGTGCTCTTGATTTTCTCAATAAAACAAAGTCTTAGTAGTCATGAAAATATATTTTTAAAAATAATATTGAAATTAATCATTCAGGGTGGTATCCTTGGTCCTATCCTTTATTCAGTTTTCACAGCTGACATCCCAACCCATCCTAACACTATCCTCACCTTGTATGCCGATGACACATGTCTATTGTCAGTGAACAATGATCCTTACATTGTATCCCAAATCCTCCAATCCCACATCACCACTCTTGAAGAATGGTGCCAAAACTGAAGGATTAAAATTAATTCCAATAAATCCCACCAAATCACATTTACCCTTCGTCGTAAACTCATGACTTCTTGCCCTACAGATTCCTTTAATAATACCCCTCTTATTCCTGTCGAACAGATCCGTTACTTAGGACTACATCTGGACAAACGACTGACATGAAATCCTGATACAAGACTAAAAAGACAAGAAACTGCTCGTCGATTACAACTATTACAACATTTACTAGACAAACGGTCCAAACTTCCAATCCATTACAAAAGACTGATCTACAAGACTATTATAAGGCCAATCTGGACAAGCGGAGTTGAGCTTTGGGGCTCCACTAAACCATCAAATTCCTCCCGAATCCAATTCTTACAGTCCAAAATCCTTAATGCTCCTTACTTTGTCACAAATCAAGTCATCCATCTGGACCTCAATGTTTCATATGTTGCCGATTTGGCCAGAACCAGATACCATTCCTTCCATGATAAACTTCTCAACCACCGAAATCCACTTGTTTCTAACCTGGCTTCTCCTTCATTACCTAATAATCCTCCTAGGCGTCTGAAAAGGAGATGGCCTCGAGATTGGAGTTATAAACAATAAATAAATTATTAAAAAAAAAGATTTTTTTTAAAATTATTTATTTATTGTAATTTACAACTGTACAAAATAATACAATAGGTAAATATGTAGTATGTTTCATATACACTTGAAAATCTTGGGAAGGAACCACCCATTGGTGGTACTTCAAACATTAATTTAAACTAGAAGGTCTCGCGGCCATCTTCTTTTCAGACGCCTCGGAGGATTATCAGTGATTGTTAAGGATGAAAGATTAAGAATTAATGGGTTAGGATGGTTAAGGAGTTTGGAATAAAAAGACGCATACCTGGTTTGGGTCAAATCTGCAACGAATGGGATGTTAAGGTCTTTATGAATGAGTTTATTTGTGACGTAACAAGGAGCATCAAGGATTTTAAGTAGGATTTTGGTTTGTAACGATTTGATGCGTTAAGAATTTGATGGTTTGGTGGAGCCTCAGAACTCAATTCCAAATGTCCAAATTGGTCTTATTGTAGTGTATACTAATTTTTTGTAGTGAATGGGAAGTTTAGAGCGTTTGTCAAGTAAGTGTTGTAGCACTCGGAATTTACGAGCAGTTTCTTGTCGTTTCAGTCTTGTGTGTGGATTCCAAGTAAGTTTCTTGTCAAGATGGAGTCCTAAGTATCGAATCTGTTCAACAGGTGTTAAAAAAAAAGAAGAAATTAATCTTTCCAGAAAAAATTTCCTGAAACACGCAGGTAAAACGGACCAAAACTCATTTTACTTCATCACTACCAAAGGTAGGGACGCTTTCTATTCATGCAGGAAATGAAAAAAAAAAAAAAAAAATATCCTCTGAATCGAAAATGGCCTCTTCCATTTCACGTCTTCCACATCAAATTTGGGCCCGTTTCTGTCTTTCAATTTTCTGTTGTGACATAATAAATCGCATAGTTTATCCTATCATGATGAACTTTTCACGGCTTTTGTTGGTTGGTACGTAGCTGATCCCATATCTACTGTATCAAATTCCATTTCCTACTTCAGATTAAGCATGCGTAAACGTATTTTCCTCTGTGTACCTATATTTCGTGAACAGATCAATTTAGCCTAAAGTTTGAAAGTAGTTATAAATTATGGTTATCTTAGTCTAATAGGAACTTCTGACGACAATTACTGCATGAGCTAACACATTTTCTTAGGTGTGACTATATTTCGATAGTAGAAAGTTGAAGATTAGTGTATTCACATCCTAATATAAATTTCAGCAACTACTTCCGCTTAACCATTAGAATAACTATTAATTATAATTTCCAAGATACGCCTATGTTCCAATAACAGCACATAGGTCGTAGAATTTATTCTTTAACGACTAGTTATTGATCTTGAAATATAGGTAATCGCGAGTCAATTTGAAATATATAGAAGCAAAAGTAAACTTTGATAACAATTTAAAAAAAAATAAAAATAAGGATAAATAAGCTTTAACTCATGTACTTGGTAAATTTTATTTATATTTTTATTCATTTTTTTCCAAAATCGTTTAAAGAACTGACAAAAATTGCAAACTGTCCTAGGATAAACTTTTTCAAACTCAATCTACCTCTATTTCCACCAATGACCACAACTCTCATTTTGTCTCCTCATCTTCAACCCCTGTACCACCACTGGCGATTTATCATTACGTATTTAATTCCAACCGCTTCTTCTTCTCTCATATTACACCTGATGACATCCTCTCATGACCTGATGACATCCTTAACTCCATTCAAAGATCACATACCAATGACTACGGACCCGATAATATCCTAGTTAAGTTGATTAACGCCTCTTTACCTTCTATTCTTCCTACCCTCTATCACATCGATAATTTCTCCCTGCAAAGTTCCACTAACCCTTCTGCCTGGAAAACCGTCCTTTGAATAAAATCTCAAATCCAGAAACCCCTAATGATTAGCGCCCTATTTCCCTATTATCAAACTTATCCAAACCTTTAGAGCGTATAGTTCAATCCCAACTTTCCCAATTTCTTTAGTTAAATAACCTTTTGAACAATCTTCAGTCTGGTTTCCGCTCAAGCTATTCCGCTCAGTCTGCTCTTATTAAAATATCTAAGACCTTTACACAGCCATAGAGCAGAAACTTACCATCCTTATTCTCCTAGATTTTTCCAAAGCCTTTGATTCCGTCGATCACAATATCCTCCTTTCTAAATTTCAGTCTCTCTTTGTCATTTAGTGCTCTTCAATTGTTTCAATCCTTCCTTACCCGTCGTTACAGTATGTTGTTATTCTTAATAATCCTCCCTCTAGCTCCCTACATCTTTCTAAAGGCGTACCTCAGGGTTCCTCTCTATCCTCTACTCCTTTCTCCATCTTTATCAATGATCTTCCACTTGCCATCCAGCATTCCCAGTATCATCTGTATGCAGACGACTACTTTTCCTTCTATCCACATGACGCCTCAAATCCTATCCTAAAACTACAAGAAGACATCAATAGTCAGACAACTGAACAACAGACACTTACTTTAAATGCCGAAAAGACTAAAGCTATCATAATTGGATCTCCATCTCCCCTTAAATCTATCCCAGGACCCCCAACCTTTTCCTAAACAATACTCCAATCTCCCTACCACACGTCAGTCAAAACTCTTGGTATCACTTTTGATCAAACTTTATCCTGGAAACCACACATTGCCCAAATTTCCCGTCGAACTATAGCTACCTTAAAGCAATTCAGAATCCGTTGTCTCCTTCCACTTAAAACATTTCAACTCTTAGTTTCCTCTCTTCTTTTCCCCTACATTGACTATGACTGCCTGGTATACAGTGGACTCTCGGTTAACCTCGAATCTAAACTTAAACGTCTTATGAATTGCGCAGTACGATTTATTTTCGGGATCACCAGAGATACGCACATAACCCAGTATTACGCCAAGCTAAAGTAACTCTATCTATCCATCCGATGCCAGTATTTCCTAGCTTCCTTTTTGTTTCAAGTCATTAGAACTTACCGCCCCTCCTATATCCTAGAAATCCTGCAATTCAAATTCTCTGTCCAATTCCGTACTACCAGGGCCCGTTTATCTGACATCTTTCCTCCACCTCACCTAACTGTTGCGTTCGATAAATCATTTTTTACCCAAGCTGCATATCTTTGGAACTCCATTCCCTCTAATATACGTCATGCTCCAACCCTTTCCTCGTTTAAATCCCTTATAGTTCACTACCTTTTGCTTCACTAATCTGACCCATTATTATAATAGTAGAGATATTTTGTAATTAACTTTTCGTTTTGTTTTTACTTAGTCAGTTAGTTCTTTAATTAATGTATTTTTTCCCTTTCTGTATATAAGTTATAATTAAGTGTAGTCACTCTGTTTTATGGTAAATAAATAAAAATTGTCTTTGTTATTGTTCTAAAGGTGATCTAGTTCCAGAATAATAAACTATTTTTCATTTCATTAAAATCCACATTAGGTATGTGATTTGTGAACCAAACCCATAAAAGTTTAAAGATCCAAATTGGATGAAAATAAACAAGATATATTTGAAAAATTAAAAAAAAAAAAGTGACAATGTTGGATTTGATACAAATTGATATTGATACACCTAAATAAAAATAATTGAATTTTAATTTATTCAGATTTTTCTTATTAAGATGAATTAAGTTTTTAGGCAGTCATAAAACTAAATAAATATTTAGTTTTATATGATGATTTGGTGAATAAAATATGTGTGAAATATTTTTGTTTAGGTGTATAAATATATCCTTGAGCCACCATACATCCCGTGATTTTTTGTATATTATTTATGGCGGTTCCGTTTGTTTTTTCAACTCAGATAAACACTATCTATCTGTCGGTGTTAGGGAGGAAAAGCGAGTGCTCGTAGGCGGTAGGGTTGTGACCTAGGTCTCCTACTCCTAGCCTGGGTGACCTTATTCCCTCGGGTGACCTAGATCGGGGAGGCTCTGGGCGGCGTCCCTTCCAAGACACTGTGACCCACCCCTTGCCTCTAGGACCGCCATTCACACACCGTAGAAGGATAACCTCTTCGGACAGAAGCAGGAAGGACGGCCCTGAGACGGTGGTGCTAGTGAGGAATAGAGGAAGGTGGCCGGGGCTGTATCGACGGGCGGGGCTGGTGGCGCGGCCTAGCGGTGGCCCCGCAAACGCCTCAGTCACAGCCTCTAGTCCGGTCCCGAAGCTATGTCGTCACCCTTTGCTCCGCAGCGCTGTCGAGATATGGTTATTTGATAACAAGGTAAATATCGAAGCATTTATTCCCTCTTTCATCCAGAAATACCCAGTAGCGATTTTTATATATAAATTTTTTTTTTACGTAAATCATGCACGCTCATTTAACACTTTTTATAAAACTATTTTTCAAAAATCATAAAATCAAATTCCCTATATGAAAAATATCAATATTTCCACTTTAAGGCTCATCTAATTTTCAGTAAGCTAAAAATAAATTACATAATTTTTATTCGAAGAAAATAATGAAATTTGAACACATCATTAAAATTACTTCTAGAAATTCCCCTCCAAAAGAGAAAAAAAAATTATTTAAAATTTCAAGTGTTAGTAAAATTTATAAAAAACAATTTACTTATCTACTTGTGAAAAACACAGAATATAATTTTATTGAAAACTAGAAAATATAATATATTAAATATATTTATTCAGTAATAAAAAATATATATTATTAATATAGAAAGTAGTATTTTTTTTTGGACCCTGACCAGAGAATTTAATTTATTTTCCCAATACTTTTTTCTTTGTTTTCTTTTTTTTTATGAAAACATCGTATTTTATTATTAATTGCTAAATATATTTATACAGATTTTTATGCCTTAAAATATAAAATAGAAGTATATAACGTATTTATTATAAAAAGTAAATATTTATTATTATTATTTTTTTTTTTATAATTTTATTTTTAAAACGAATATGGTAATTCTACCCTCGGTAACGGGTCATCATAGCCGATAGACGCACACTTTTTCAGTTTGATCTGGTCTGGCACGTTATAGATATTTTTTTAATGTTAGTGTATAAATTGTTATTTATGTTTTTGTTAAACTGATTCGCTATTTATCGATTTTATTAAAAAAAAAAAAAAAAAAAATTGTGGTGTGAAAGTTAATGATTTCGTATTAAGCTAGAACAGACGTTTTGGATAATTTACGTTTTAGGTAATTAATTGTATAAAATAACATATTAGAACACTTTTTAAATTAAAGTATATTATTGAAATAATTTTTATTATATATTTTATTAATTATAATAACCAAATTACTAATTTAGTTTCACAATTGTAATACTACATTAAATTGTGTTCCTTGAAAAATACTGTTCTCCAAGAAATAGGTATTTATTTTTTAATATAGATTAATGTTTTTTAATAGAATTTTAAGCATTTAATAATTGAAATGTGTAGTGAATATTTAATATAAATTTCAATATTATGTGATATTCGAAGAGTTAACTCGTTGATTTAATCCTAGAGGTATCAAATATTAAGCTCGTCAATTAAGTAGAAGTGGCTTAACGATTCGATGCTTTTGGATCAATGGATATTTGCATAGTTTTAAATTTTATACAATTTTGATAAATATGTGTATTTTTTTATACAAACATAAAAACGTTTATTTGGATGTACGGAGACAAATACATACACAAACACAATGTATTTATAGTTTTGATTTTAAGAATGTTTAATTATATATTTTTTTATATTAATTTTCCAAGTACTAATATTGTCATTTACTTTATTTATTTTTTGTATATGTGGGATGAATGTATACTTTGAACGTTAATATTGTCCTTAATTGTGATAGATTGTATTATTATTACTGAATATAACAGTATTCCAGAAAATTATATTTATTGAGGATATACCTTAATTTTCTGATTGTTTAGTCTGGTGTGACTTAAAAAGGATGGTTGAGTATTAAAGTTTTAATATTCAATTTGTTTCAGTTTGCAGACATATTTTAAAATAATTATTAGTAGGTATTGTTTAAACAATCTTCAGAAAAACCATACTATACATGGATAAAAAAAAAAAGTCTCAGTTTTCTCTTAGTATGTGAGTAAGAAATCATCCAAATATTACAGGCTTAGTTAGGAAATTATTCTTGTGATTTTAAAAAAAATAGTAAAAAAAGTATTTACACAGTCTTTTTAAGTTTTATATGTATAATATTTGTGTATTACATCATTTTATATATCCTTAATACCTGAAAATGGGAACCAATAATTTAATTTATAATGCAAATTGTAATAGAATATTTTTTTTATTATTTTCAAATCCTCTTTATTGATATATAATTTCAATGACAAATATATGATAATACAGAGTATATATACAAATTACATACTGACTTTGTTTGCCGTATGGCAGTATAAGTTGAGTTACAGGGTCCGCTGAAGGCGGTTTCACATTGGTAACATACTAGTTGGGGCTTGCATAGAATGGAGAGGGACCATTCCGGCAGGTGGTGTAATAGGATAAACAGACTCCTCATGTTATATATTTATTTAATTGTTTAAATATAACGGAAAGGAGACTTTGAGGATACATTTATTCTAGGCTTTGCTTGGAATTAATAAGCATGTTTTGAATTACACCTCATCTTGTGAAATATCTTTTTACAAGATTATGAAATCTGACTTTTTTAAAGTAGAAAATAAATTTAGAAATCACAAACGAGTGAATCATGGATAATTCATTAATTAATTATAATGGACAATTCTTTTAACTTTTATTTTTTTTTTAAATTAATAGGTATGCATATTGTATAAAATATCTTGGATTCGAAATCTGACCACTCACTAGTTATTGTCATGTGTCTAGTGTGGCATCATCTAAGGGCCAGTAAAGGGTTATAAGGATGGAAAGCCAGTGGTTCTTATGCAGATTAAAAACTGTTCCAATCTTAAGCTGGCACTCTGAGCCACCTCATTGAAAAATATGGAGGACACTTATGGGTTTAAATGGAGGATGCACTCAGCCTTAAAATAAGTGTGATCACACTCTTGCCCATTTTCGTCAGTAGTAGCAAGACTGGATAATTTTAAATCATTTATTTGTAGAAAGCTGGATTAATTTTGAAAAAAAAATATCTTGATATAATAATAAATTTTTTTTTTCAGAACGAATTAATGTGACAAATAATGGCTCTTCATTCTTAAATTATGTTAATTCTGATTTATTAAAACTTAAAAGTTATTTCAATAATTTTAATTATTAAACCAAATGTTCTTCGATTCGGCTAATGCGCTATTCTAAGAAAGAAATTTTTCGCAGTTCCTCGGAATGGTGAATTAGCCGAAACGTAGAACTTTTTTTTAAAATTAAAATTGGTAAAATAATATTTCTTTTAAATTTTAACAAATTTACATTTGCTTTAAATAAATTTCATATATGAATACCAATTATTATAAAATTTGTTGGAGTAATTTTTCAGTTGAAATCGACAGGTTAGGCATTAGATTATATTTAAGGATAGCTATAAAATTGTTAAATCCTAAATATACTTTTTATATCTACAGTACAGGAATGAAGATCTCCAGAAGCCAACTGAGGGCCGTCTTTAACATTGGAGGGTCCCAGGCACTGTGAGATACGGGATTCTGCATATTAGATAATTTAATTTCTCGACACAGGATTATAAACAGAAACAACATATTAGTTAAAGCCATTATTGTATTAAAAATTTGATTTGCTAAACTATGAATTATTTGCTTTTTCTTGGTTAATTTAAGTACACCACTTTTTATCTGCATAAGAGATGTACTGTTCAAAATCTTTTTAATCAATTGCAGTTTATTCTAGATTCAATTTTATTCATTTTTATATAAAAGTAAGGGAGTCCTATGGATCGCGGGATCATGTGTCCATAGAGAAATGGACAATGAGACTAATCTAACTTTTATATTGTCAAATTAAACATTTTTTTTTACCACCTTTCTTGTTCTTTATGATGTTTATCTAGAGAAATAATAGTCGACCTCACCCCCCTCCCTCCATGCCGGATTCGAATTACCGCTGCCATCATGTGGCTGTTATTACTTAACAGCTCATCAATATTTTTTTTTATTTCAACCTTCAGATGGGGTTTTACAAAAGTTCTTGCTTAAAAAAATGGATTTATTGCCAGCTCTAACTCTGCCAGCTCTGAGATCAGACATTAATAACGATCAAATTTATTTTTTACCACTCTCTCACCCTTATTCGTCTATAATAGAAGATGACTGTGCTACTGCAGGTTATTAACGTTAATTAATTTAGGCCCAAGACTTGTTAGTTGCGGTAAGCACTTTCTTTTTTCTTTTTAACGGGACTCGGAAAGTTATTTTCAAGCTGTTGTGATTATAGCCTTTATTTGGACCCGTAATTTTCCATCATCACTGATGCTGACTTAAACATATTCAACTGAATTACAGATAATGACGAATTCAGTGTAAGATTCAAACTATAATCTAGTTGTTCTAAATACTTTTTACTATCTATCATCCCGAAAGAATTTAAAGCTAGCCACACTCTCACCAGGGACAACGAGATAAATAAGGACGACTCTATGGCACAAATTCTTGCCTACAAATCACAATATGCTCATATCAATAAATATTTATATATAATTTGAATTCTTGTTTGAGAATGGCCTGTTTATCAATTATGATAAAAATATCCATTTGGTCCCAACATGCTTATTTTCTTATTACTCCACTCCTACGTTTCGGCCACTCCTTTCTCAAGGAAAACTTTAAATATCACAGCTACAATGTTGTTATAAAGTTACAGGCTATTCTGCATTAAAATATATATTTTAGTCTATTAACCTATTTATTATCCTTCTAATTTGTTTTTTTCTAATATTATTCAATTTATCCTTTTTAATATGACCTTATCACTCACTTTATTAACAATACCTTTTATATTTTTAATAGAAAGTATAAATTGAATAATATTGGAAAAAGTAAATTAGTTGTATAATAAACAGGTTTATAGACTAAAATATGTTAAAGGCAGAATAGTCTACAACTTTTTAATTACATTGTAGCTTAGTATTTTTGATTGTGTTTTAGTACAGTGTCTGAAACGTAGGACTGAAGTAATATGAAAATAAACATTCTGAGACTAAATGGATATTCTTATTATAATTGAGGAATATTTATTTCCTAGCATGACAGTTCAAATCCTTTTCGATCTTCTAATTAGGTTTTTACAGTACAAGAGCCGGAAAGAAAACAAGTCCTTTATTTCACACCAATATTTGATTACTTTAATGAAAAATATGTGTAATAACTAGTCCAAACTGACGAGTCTGCCAAGTATAGGTAGGGGGAATAAAAATGGCGACTGTTTCAAAACCTTCAAAAACATTAATTTTTCATTCGGAGCTCTATATCTTAAAAACTACCAACAAAACTAGAAAATCTAAAGAACATTATTTAAATGAAAGTAAATTTTCTGAAATATGAGCCATGATAGAGCTATTTACGTCCAATAGTTCTCGAGATACAGCTTTTTGAAGCCACATTTGTTAAAAATCTACTGAAAGATTAGTAGTTAGTTAATTTATTTTGAGAAATTCATATCTCAAAAACCATTTGTAGTATAGATGTCTATTAGGACTCAAATTAAAGCTAGTTTATGATTTTTACCTTGGTAGAAATATTAGTTTTCATGATATTTCCTAAAATAAATTGATTTATTGTTGGTCAGACAATAAGTTTGAGTTTTGAAAAACATTATTTCAGAAACCATTGGACGTGCAAATGTCTGGCAACACTTAAATTAATGCTAGTTAAATTTGCTATAAAATAGTTTACAACATTTATCTTTGTAGGAGTAGTAGTTTTTATGATATTTTATGACAAAATAAATTCACAAAATGTTAATTTCTAGTTGTTCGTATAAAATGTTTGATTTTTGAAAAAATATATCCCTAGATCTATAAGATGCACATATATCTACCAGCACTCAAAATAAAGCAAAATTAACTTAATATAAAGTAGTTTAAAACACTTATCTTCGTAGGGATGGTAGTTTTTATAATATTCGCATATGAATATAAATTTGGCAAATGAAAATTTGTCTGAACAACTATAAATCAATCTATTTTAGCAAATATCATGAAAACTATTTCTCCTACGAAGATAAACATGATAAATTACATTATAGCTCATTAAACTAGCTTTAATTTGTGTGCTAATAGACATCAGTACGTCAAATGGTTTTTGAGATATGAATTTATCAAAATAAATTCACTAACTACTGATCTTTCAGTACGTCCCATACAACATTTTTATGAAATGTTGCTTTTTAAAAAGCTATATCTCAAAAACTATTTAGCGTAAATAACTCTATTAGGGCTCATATTTTCAGCAAATTTACTCTTCTTTAAATGATGTTCTCTTAGATTTTCTATTGTTGTTGGTAGTTTTAATGATATAGAGCTCCGAATGAAAAGTTAATTATTTTTTACGTTTTTAAAAAACCGCCATTTTTTATTCCCCATATGTATACTTGGCAGACTCATCAATTTTGACTAGTAATTATACATATTTTTCATAAAAGTAATAAAAAAATTGGGGTGAAATGACTGAGTTTTTTCTTCTCTTGGACTCTTGTACTATTATATAAGATGTATGGAACGTTATTTCGACCAATAAGTTCCCGATTGTGGCAGTTCAAAGTATCATGAAAATATTATTATTTTATTTTATTTCTTATCTGATTCTATAAAGGTCTATTCAATTAGAGAATAATAATTTAGTTTTAAAAAAATTGTAGTGTTATTAATATTTGTATTGTAACTGTAATATTTTAAACTAAATTAATTGTTATTTTTAATACAACAGAAGGACTAATTTTTAAAGCACACATTACACCAAAACAAAATGCTATTTACTCAGATCGTATTAAGTAATTGCATACCTTATTGCTATTATTTCCACAATGGAACGCTACTTGGGATCCGTTTGTAGAAGCAAAGACTCGGACAAAGAGAGGCCTTTTTTCCTCGAAATCTCTTATAAGCAATGCACTACAATGGAGAACCTTACATTGACTACCATTCAGCTTTTGTGTTTTCCTCTCTAGTCTTTCTTTTCTGCACTTGAGGCGCAGTGGGTGAGGGTACCTATGAAAGAAAATAATATAGAAAAGGGTTCTTTGCCCACCTTTAAGATATTTATCAACGCACACATTTACTTTATCCGATATGATAAATTGTTTTAGTGGTAGTTGATGTATTATTTAATATACACTGTACAATGAAGAAATATTTTTTTCATTCTAGAAACTGAACCTATTCGACAAACTGTAGGTTTTCATTCTGTTTTCACGGAGAAGATGGTTTTGGTAATAAATATTACGACGGAAATAGTGAAAAAACCTGTTTATTGGATGCCGAAGTTTCGGCTCACATTGTAGGCCTTGTTCGAGGTTACAAAGATATTGATCAAATGAAAAATAAAATAAAATAAAATAAGAGGATAAAGGGCTAACATTTAAATGTTGAGAATTGTATAAAAAGTAAAAAATGAAAGAAGAAATATTAAAACTGCCTATGTTGAATTAAAACTATTAATATGAACCATCTCACATTTTTATTAGCAATGAGAAATAGATAAATATAAATTTTCAAACGATTTGATTATTAAATTAACGAAATAAGAAGATAAATATTTTTTTAGAGTGTAAAACTACATTTTTGGAATTTCAAAAATAATAATATTTAACATTCCAAGTCTTAGAACATAATTGAGAATTTCAAAAAATGTATTAGTAGAATATCTAACACTAGTTAATTAAACTTGCATGCACATGCGCAGTGTTTTTTTTTTGTTTCCGACTCGTAAACTGTCTGATGAATGTTTATATGTAGTCATAATTATAAATAGTTATTTTTAAAATTTAAATTAACTTTTTTATGAAGGGATGACTAACCTCATAAAATTATTCTTGGTAGTTATAGTATTCATTCTATAACAATTTAACATAATGGCTAAGAGCAGTACATTTTAATTAACTGTTATGTTTCTTCCATTCTTAATTTTTTATATTACTACTACCATACATTTTTTTTTATATTGCTGCCATACTAATACTACTATAGTACAATGTAAATTTTAGTAAACTGTTATATTTCTGCCATGCTAATACTACAATAGCACAATGTAAATTTTAGTAAATCGTTAAATTTCTGCCATACTAATTTTTTTATATTGCAGCTATGCTAATATACTATAGGACCATGTAAATTTTAGTAAACTGTTATCCTTATTTTTTTATATTACTGCCATCCTAATACTACAATAGCACAATGTAAATTTTAGTAAATCGTTACATTTCTGTCATACTTATTTTTTTATATTACCGCCATGCTAATTCTATTTTAGCACAGTGTAAATTTTAGTAAACTGTTTTTCATATTTCTGTCATATATTTTGGTATTGAAGATAGTCAATCTGTCAACTGATCGGCTCATTTTAAAAATTACTTCGGGAAAGTATTGTCACTGTAAATAATATAAATATATCTGTTCTAAAGCGAGGGAGGATTTATTTCAACTCAAAGTAGGATGGTAAGTGAAAGTTGTGTGATGCGCGAAATAATTTATTAGCTTAAGGATTAGGGATCATAAGCTAATTCTTTGTAGTTATTTACATTTTTTCTTGTATATCATTGTATTTGTTTTTAAAACAACCTATCGTATATAGAAGTGTTACCATGCGGCAATAATTTTTTCACAATTTGCCGATAGCGAATCAGGCATTTTGAATTGATAAGACAATATGGAGGAAGTTACAGCCAGGTATTTGGATCAGACGGAATTGCCTGAGTATCGATTTTCCAACAGTCATTAACCAATTTAGAATTCACTAAGGATCGTCCGATGTAAACTCTGTAAAACGAAATTACGCTGCAGGAATTATTCATTTCAAGGATAGAAAAAAACAGACCGACACAAACCATTAATATTTTATCACCTGATTCTCAGCTAATCTATTTTCTTGTTATGACACGTTTGTTTTCATTTGTATTACAATAAAATGTTGATTTATAATTTGGGGTTTACATATTTAGGCACGCTATAAATTAACCAAGTAGAAAAACCTTTTCTGATAGGGCAGTTTAGAAAATACCTGAAAAATATATATTTGGACGAATCATTTCTGTCAATTAAATTTAGTAAATTAATAAATCAGTATCTTGAAAACTTAATAGTCGTTATTATATACTGAATAAATTCATAATTTTGAATGTATTCATTTACAAATACTATCAATTTTGCAACATAGGTGTAATTTTTGGTTCGTTCTGATTTTGGAGCAAGCTATAATTCCACCTATATTAAGTTTGAACTTTGTAAAACCTCACAAGTGGTAGAAATGGAAACACATCAAGAAGCAGTAGATAATTTCAAATAGTAAAATTATTAGTATTATTATTTTTATATATAATTAATAATTTAAAAGCTGGATCCTAGCCAAATTTTCCCAATGGCCCCATTCCATTCATTAGCTATCCACAGGGCTTCCAATAATTAATCTATTAATTGATAAATTAAAACGAATCAAGAATAAACTGAGAAATGTGACTGCTTCATGAAAAATTAAATAGGTCACTTATATTGACAGAAATTAATGAACCTACATACATAAACTGACTTTGTTTGTGATTCATAATTCACCTGACAAAAAAGTAAATTATAGATGTTTTTAATTTTTTTTTTTTTAATATTTGTTACTATTAAATAAAATAATGATTTTAGCAAGTATATTTCTCTTGATAAACCAATGTTGTTGAGACATTATGTTCTATTGTATGGAGGGGGTCCATATTTTCAGTGCCCATGCATGGCGGGCTGGATACATGAGATCTTCATCACTGCAATTTAGTTATAAAAAGATCTAAATTTACGAAGAAAATTTACCCATCCTTAAATACGGTAGAAAACTTAGCCTGTCGATTGCAACTAAGAAACTACTGACAAATTTATCAATGATTAGTATTAACATAATTTAAAAATAAAGAGCCATTCTTTGACCTAGAAGTAGGTAATAAAAAGAAAAATTAATTAGTATATAAATAAATTGACTTTGAAGAAGTAGGTAATTGATAATTTACCTAATACAAAAAAAGGACCGCTTTTTTTAATTTTTATTGATATTATCAATAAATATTAATTTATAATTTTTTTTTCAAATTCATACAGCTTTCTAATATACAATTTAATATAATTTTATCAAAAAATCCTATAATTATATAATGTCATAAAATTGTTAAGCTTTATTGAAGAAAGTGTAAAACTTATCAAAATTCTTATTCAATGTATCTCATTTGCCACTCTTTAAATATGCTGTATTCTATAAACAAATCTATTCCAGAACAATATATTATCTACCATATGAAAATTATTTAGTACAACCATATAATTTATTCTAAAATACAATCTCATTAATAGATTAATAAACATAACAGAATTATTTATTTATAAAAACATAAGTCAAGAAAGGGCCTAAAAAGAGTTCCGAATCTTATTAATTTTAATAACAATTGCCTTTTCCTCAACGCTGTACAGTAAATTATTCATGTTCTATGTCATAAATTGACTGAGACGCTTTTGTACAGTTTATTGACTGTGTTTAGATTCAATGAACTGTTTGCCAGAAGCCATATTGCTAGAAGCCGGTGTATTATAGATTTAAAAGTGTTTAAGTATAATCACATTATAACTGCACAATTTTCTAGAATCTATGTCTGCATATGTTTTTACTATAGATGAAATAAGGGTATTAAATAATTACAAGGCTGTTTGTATTTGTTGATATTTTATAATGTTTGTGATATGTTAAAGTAGAATATTAAATTACATTATATGTTATTTCGTACTTCAAAATGGGCAAATAAGCTTAAAATATTGTTGAACGTCATCGAATAGATGACATTGAAGTGCATTCAAGTTTAAAGCAGCTTAATTTTCAATAAAAAAATAATAATTGTAAACAATTTATATAACCATTTGATTAAAAGAATTGAAGTTGTATCATATTAGAAATATTTTATTTTTAAAAAATTTAATTATAGCTTTCAATAACTTACAGTAATAAGGACAAAAATAACCTCTAGTGGCCACTGTAATGTATAGTCCGTCTGACTATATTTGTAGTATTGGTAAAGTTGGAAATGGTATTAAACTTCTAAAACTTAAATAATAAAGTTTGATTGAGAGAGATCACGTGACTGATGTCTACTTTACTTCGTCAAAAAAAAATCTCAAGGGTACAAAGGTCAAGATGACAGGATTTTGCTTCCATTGAGTCAACTAAATATTTGAATTGTAGGAAGCTGTAGATGTAGGAAGGTTGTTAGGAATTATAGCTTGTCGTAGGTAGAAAAGATCCTTGCAAATACCGTAAAAAATTATTACTTTGCGCCAGATTTTGGACTTTTTTTAGATATTCTATATCTCTGACCCATACTGACAGGAGTTAAAAAAGTTTGAAATTTATATCTCAGAATTCTTAGAATATTCTTGAGAGAAAAAGCCAATAATGTATGCTGTGTTCATATCTATATTCAATTATATTTATGAAAAAGTGAAGGAAAGTTTTTGGTTACTTTGGGAGACTTTCTAACACATTCTAGAATTAGTCATTAATAGCTTGGAATTGTTGTTACAATTTAAGGATGTCACTATCAATGAAAATAATCACTAAAACATGTTAGTGAAACTTAAAACAGTAAAACTTAAAAAAAAAAAAATAGAAAATTCTATGAAAAGTTTCGATGTCTTTTCTTTTAAACGAACTTACATTTTCAAATAGTATATTTTGTCTTGAAATAAAAGTTGAAAACAGAAATAAAAAAAAAAAAATTGTTCACCATGAATAATATAATATATACACCAAAATAATATATACATTAATTATTGTTAATTGCCTTGCAATTACAATTTTATTAAAATGAAGTTGAAAATTAAAAACAGTTTGGCATTAATAAAATATTAGGAGTGTTAGTACCACAAATGGAAACAGATTTATCAGTATCCCCAAATTCTGCTGCAAAGTTATCGGAGCCATATTTTCGAAAACTTACTTCTTGATCATGAATAGAATTTAAATAACTTCATGAACACACTGACCCTTATACTTTGAGAGGAAGCTATCTTGCAATAGAAGTTGAGGCATATTGTTTTAGAAAATATAACAGTAAGAGAAATAGAAATACCAGGAAACCTACGATTATTTTTCAACCCACTCCCCAATCAGAAGGAAAAAAAATTCTCTTTCCCTGTCAGCCCTTTTGCGCCTTTCACAACTACTGTATGCCAACATCCAAAGTCATTGAAGCAACGTCATCCCTTAAGGAACAAAATAATCCGCTTCTACGATATTGTATAAAGATGGAGGGGAAGAGGATGGAACTCGCCGCAAAGTTGGAACATATCAGAACCTTTGAGGTACCGAAAACAAATCTTTAATAGCAGATCATAATTCGTTTTCTTTTGGTTTCCTGTACAATCGAGAGGTCACTGTGTACCAAATAACCGCAATAAAAAATAAGGAAAATAAATAAGGACCTTAAGTCCTTTTTTTTTTATAGATAAGAATTATTCATTTCAATTATTCATGAAAGGAATTATTTACCGATGGCAATAAATCCCAATAAAAAGGGTCAGATTTAGGGAAATATAATTAGGGAAATATTAAAGAACTCGAATCAAGGAAAATAACCTGAGTATTTAAATATGCTAGGTATCCCACTGCTTTTGAGTCGGAAGAGTCCGCTATTTTGACAGCTGTGACATGTCCAGGGGCCATTCATTATCTGTGACAGGAAAGGCATCACTGTCTACTGGGAGAACTAGTCCGTTCTTTAAATTTTTTTTCCTTTTTAGGTAAAGCCTTATACCTTTACCGGTACAAATATTCTGGTTGCAGGTTCTGTTCTATTCATCAATAATAGTACCACTGTCATACAGTATGAAAATTCTGGAAGATTGTTGATTGACTGTATGTATCAATAAATGGAATATGGTCCGGATGCGGTCAAATTAGTAATTTGTTGTACTATTTTTATTATTATTATAAAAATAGTACAACATATTGCTATTTGAGTTTAATGTGACCACACCCGGACCATATTCCATTTATCAGTATGAAAATGATTTTAATATATATTAATTATTGGAGAAGTTTGTCGGGGGGTGCGGTCAGCAAAGAACAACATAAATAAACAAAACCATATTTATTTATTTTATGCCGACGTTTCGACCTGCGTTTCAGGTCTTCATCAATATATATTAATTTAAATATATCCATATAATCGAATTCTTGGGAATACTAATGTGTTCATTTGATAAAGAAATTGGTGAATAAACTTGAGAATAACTCGATTATCAATTTAGCCAACAGATGAATGTCATCGATATGACGTGCTGTAAAAATATATAATTGGAGGACTTAAACAGCTATTCAAATACCTGACGTAGTGGAGTTCTTATGTGAATATACTCATTCAACTGGATATAAAGTAATCAGGCACCGTTATCTAATTTTCTTTGTCATTATTATTCCTATTTTACATAGCTTAGGCCCTCCTAAAGGATTGTATACACAAATTAATTGAAAGTATACTTTCTGTGTTGTTTTGGCAAACATAATTTTCATAAGTAAATAGCTTAAGACTAAATGAATAATTAAGGAGATGGTTCCCTTTACCTTTTTACCATCCAAGGCAGTTTTCTTCACGCCGGGGACATTTAATCATTAACATTTAGGAAAGAAGAAACTTTTTTTTTTTTTTAAATTTTCATATATACTATAAATAATCTAATTTATTTATATGTATGTATATATGAATAAAACAGATATAAAAAAATGCCTTCCTTTGACACATGCCATTATAATGGAGTGGGCTGGCTCAGCTGAAGGTAGGGGTCACAGTTTTGGTCCAGGAGCCGCTGGCTGGAGAGTACAAGAACGGGGAAGGACCGCTCCACTAGGGACAGCTGTTTTTACTACTCTACATATAACTTAGTCATATTTATATATGTGTAGGTGTGTGTGTGAGATGTTAATTGTTGTACTAGGGTATGGAGACCACCATTGAAAGCTTAGTCGTTAGGTATTAAAAATAAAGTTTTTTTTTTTTTTTTTTTTGCACGTTTGAAATTTCTAACTGGCTACTTTTTTATCTTTCTTCTTGTAGTTTTGGGATCGTATTATTAATTAAAATAAAAATACAAAACCGGTCACTAAAATGATACATTTTATCACATTTTTCATTACATATTCATTTTTATATTTTTAGCTTAAGATGCTTCTATCATTACATATCTTTATTATGGAATCACTCTTTCAACTTTTGGTACTCTCCGATAGGACACAAATAATGTCTTGTATAAAACGGAAATAAATATTTTATTGTAGTTTTATTCTAACATACGAGACCTATACAAATAATATCTATAATTTTAACGTATAAAATGGTTTAAGAATTGAATATCAAGGACCCATTGACGTATATTTACTTGGTGTCACTGCTTTTTGCTAAAAGATATTTCACTGCATGTTAATCTTTTGTATGCCTTAAAAAATTATGGATTATAAACTGAGATGTACTATAAATTCAGTAATATATGCACTCATATTCTTGTACAGTCTTACTAAAATTAATATTTTTCTATATTTCTTCTTTTTTATATTCTTTATAATGAAGAAGGATAATGATTTTTTCCCCCTCATTTTTGAAATAAGATAAAAGTGGAATAGAAACTAATTAGATAATTATTACAAAAATATGTTGCTTTATTTAAATGAATGTTTAATCATTTCCAGAAATTGATAATCGTATATTTGATTATTTCATAGGAAATATGATATAAAATTTGATAAATAATCCTATGTTAATGATAACATTTCACGTAATATTCCTTTAATTTATTTTATAAATACATTATTCAAACAGAATTTATTAATGATTTAGGAACAGAAATGCAAATCCAACATAAATCTGTTGTTTTCGCAGGAAAACTGGAAATGTTAATTACTTGGTACCACTCTTCAACTGCTATCTAAATTTTAATTGTGAATCATAATTAGTGCATATATTTACTTTCTTTAGACTGGCCATAATTTATAAGATACATTATAAGTAGTTGAAATACTTTATAAAGACAAGAATAGCCACAGCAGAATATTTAGGAAGCTATTAAATATATATCTGCAAACTATATATACATATAGAGCGGACCATATCATATCCTGTACACAACCGTAGTTCTAGTAACAGTAGTTTTCTACATAGCACCCCTGACCCTTCATGGGCTGTAACGGTTATTTTTTTTAATATTTATTATTAAAATTAAATTAATAAACAAAATGTATTGTTATATAGGTTTTTGTTTTAAATTAGGTTTAATGATTCCCTACGAATATTTTTCCTGTATCATTCTGATTGATAATAAATAAAATATTTTATTTATAAGTTAAGATATATATATATATATAGTACTCTAATCAAAATTTCTATAAATCTAAATTTGTCGGAATGATTTTATTAAACTTACTTCGGATTAATTGCTGTAAAAATGTGTTTAAAAAAAGATCAAAAAACAATTTTTTTTCAAATAAAAATATTGACTCAGCTAATATTTGGTCAGTGCTCGAAGTATAATAATGTACTTCCATTACCTTCAGAATAATTAGAAAGTCCATTTACCTCCGAGGCACATAATTAATTAATGGTGGGAGTGGGGTAGGCATAATAGGAATTTCATTCCTTGATTCAACCAATTAAACCTGCTTTCAACAGGCCTTTATATTAAAAGAAAATTTATTTCTAATTCAGTTTAGGGGAAATGAATATTATGAAATACTGTAATTTGTTTAGATAATATTTTATATATTCTTATATAATGCTAATCATTATAACAACAAATATACAAACAGTATAAATTACTTTTTGAAAAATATTTATGAGATAAATATCTATTCATAAGACTAAAAACAAGTTTCGAACTTCAGGCTCAAATTCGAACGAATATTTTTGTAGAAAAATAAAACAAATGTAGGAGCATACATTTTTACTTTATTCTCGGAACAAAACTATATAAACTTTAAAAATAAATAGCTGTAGGAAAAATTAAAAAAATCACAATTTATAAATACAATCACTAGCTGAATATGGCTCTGAAAGAAATATATAAGCTATATTGTATGCTGATATTGCAAATTCATACAGGCGAACTGATTAACCTAAGATAAATTCGTTACGGTATTATACTTATATTATCTCAAAGCGATCATAACCCCTAAATAATGGAAGTGAAGGTTTACAAGACACTCGCCCCCCCTTTTTTTTTCTTTTTTTTTCATACCCTCCTGTAAAGATTTTAGTGGGTATGTGGTACGTACATATAGGAGGTATGCTATATGTATATATGGGTGTTAATGATACCTTGGATTGCCTTTTGGCATTATAAGGTTAGGTGAGTGGTCCATTGAAGGTTGTTACTTGGTTGTCTTACGCTAGTGGATTATTGGAACGGGGAGGGGCCGTTCCGCTGGTTCGCCCCGATGGATTAGAACAGGTTTTATCTTGTATTTGAAACATTTATTTAGAACGAGTTGAGGAGTCATTTATAAAAAAAAAAGAAGTTAAATCTGGCTACATTGAAAAAGTGGTTAAAATAGGATATCGGTGTGAAATTATTAATTGTAAAAAATAAATTAAAAATTATCTACTAGAAAGACATTTTTTATCCATCTCATATCATCTTGATAAGCAATATTTTCGAATCACACGTTTGAATAATACACTGAAGTAAAAAAAAAAAAATAATAATAATCAGAAAGCTGTGCGGTAATGATTCTACACTGCATTATTAAATTATAACCTGTCAAAGTTACATTAAATTGGGTCGAACGATTTAAGAAGGTGAGAAAAAATAAGCCGTATAACATAGATACATAATTTTGATTAGGAGGCACAGAGAGCTAAACTACAGAAAAAACAGGGCTCTTTGTTCTAACTGAATGTGATTTTCCTCAGCTCGTAAGATCAGAAAACTACCCCGTACTATAAATCCTATGAACAGCAATCGGTCGAGATTAAAGTGAGCTAATCTGGGAAGAAGAAGTCCAGCGCTTGGCTGACTGCCAGGAAATGAAACCATTGTTGAAGATGTTGGATTAAGATTGGTCAGATTTCAGCGAAATTTTAAGCAATCGATTAGTCGATTATGATGTTTTGCAGGAGCGAAGTTGGGTGTAAATAAATAAAATACACCAATTTAAATATATAATATAAAATTAATTACTGGAACTTACTCCGTTTTGTTCAAATGGCTACTTCAAACTTTCTAAGAAGATTGAGAAGCAATAAAAGACTTTTAAAAAATTCAAAAGCAGACAGGAATTATTCAGAGATATTGAAATTCAGAAGGTAAGCCGGGCAGATACTAATAACAACTTAAATCTCAAGGTGTATTGTGTTATTATTACGCGTGTGAGAAGAATCAGTCTTCCTGATTACATAGGTGGTAAGAACCACTTTGGTGGATACATGGGCGGTGATCACGCGAGATGTTGAACCTAATTAAAAGGCCTCAGGCAGTTATTTGAAGAGTTCTATCTAAAAAAGTTACAAAAATTAACAAAACCGTTAACAAAAATTTAACCATCAGCATAAAAACTCTTTTTTTATGATCTAATCTGGCGCTAGCGATGAATTATTAACACATTACTCATAATAATCGCGTAAAGACTCATACGAATAAGCTAAGACGGTTTTATTGTTATCTCTAAAAGAGTTGACGAAATGTCAGTTAAACCTTTTTACCCTGAGCTCTTCATTTTAGCAATGAAGGTGTTTATCTTGAAAGTTTGTGGTTTTACAGTTTTGCCTGCAGTCTCATATTTTTCTTCTTTGAGTAAATTTTTGTTCCAGTTTTTATAAAAACAAGAATAAACTTGTTAATTCTAAATGATTTTATCAGAGAAGTGCCTAGCTACTTTGTCATCAAGTTCAGCATGGACCTTCGGAGTTCAGTATCTACCTAATCATTGTAATATAACAATTTAATAAATTAATAACTATTAATAATAATAATATTAATAAATAACTATTAAACAATTAATAGATTTAAGAAATGTTAGATTGTTTTATTTACACAGTTCATTTGACAGCCTAAGTCTAAGTGAATAAGGCAAGGAACTGTGCCGAGTTGGCCATGAACCAACCATCTTCCTTTCCTGCTCCTTTTCATTGTACCATAAATCTTTAGTTTTGTGGATCTGTATCAGTTGCATGTTAGTAATGTCAGTTGTATTTTTTTTTCATTTATCTACCATTGAGTTTTTTAATTTTGGTTTTGAACAAAATCACACTGAAACTACTTTTTAGAAATCAAATGGAAGTTTTCTTAAATGACTTTTCTTAAGTAAATTAAATATAATATTTAAAACATTCAACATAATATCAATAATGATAGTACCTTCAAACAATTTCCATACTGTATTCACCCAGAAAGGATTTCTTAGCAACAGGAAATGCCTGCTTAAGCTCTAATGTATCTAACGAAAACCTACAACTGTATACTTATGGCCTCTTTATTTGCTGATGTATAAAGCTGTATATGTGTGTGAAGTAGAAACCTAGGTATTAAGCTACAAACGGATATAAGAATAAAGAAATGGGGATAAACACTAATAAGCACTCCAAAGAAAAATAATTTAACAGGCTACAGAATATAAAAAGCAATAATAACGTCACAAGCTCTGCAAGTATGATCTAAACTGCATATCAATTAATTATTATATTTAACAATTGGAATCATATAGCTGAAGCGAGGAGACTGAAAAGGAATTGTATGAGAGATCACCTATTACGAGTAAATGAAATCAATACAAAGAAATCTATATCTACGTTTGACTGCTTGTGTCCGACATGTTCCGTTAGAGCAGCTGCCAGTCATAAAACCTTTTCTTTTATTTCCAATCCGACAGAATTTCATGAGCTAGATCTTTATCACAACTATTTAATGTTTCTTCTGATTGCTATCCTTCCTCTGTCGATATTATTGTAGCCTTTTGAAATCACAAAGCACTTGGAAGATGTTGAACAGCTGTTACATTTTTCATCAATCATAAGAAATTTTAAATTGGATTAAAAAGTATTTCACAAAAGAGAAAAAAAAAAAAATCTGCACCCAATCTTTTAGATCCGTTTTAATTTTTATTTCCTTAAAGATTTTTCAGTAAACTTTACAATTTGAGGTGTTTCATTTGAAACTATTTGCGAGGGGTCTCTAACTAGTGGACCACAACAGCGAATTGAATCAAAAAACCAAATGTTTATTGAACCTATTTTTTCTGTATTCAAGAAACCTTCAAATGAAAATTAAAAAAATTAATAAATTGATCGATCGCCGATTTCTTGAAATTATTGCTACTCTTTCTATCTTGGATAGAGTAAAGTAAGGTAGTTGGAGAAAGTAAAATCAGAGCTGAGCAAAATTTATCTATTATTAAAACTATAACTAAATTGCTATCGATACGGTGATTATTTACGAAGGAATCTTTAATAGTTAAAATTGCTTATATGAACATTTAGACATATTTTTATTTATAACAATTTTTTGTCTAGTTCTGAGTAAAACTACATACAAGTCATTAATTAACATGTTTTCAAATTATATAAAACTTACTTATTACTAAATGGAGTATGGAAACTAACCAACCTATTTTGGTTTGGTTAAGAAATATATATCGCTAAAGTTCTTTATTTGTTAATTTCTCTCTGAATTTCTACCATAATTTAAGTAATTTTGTTTTCTGCCCTTTCCTATAACTGACATACCACAGCATTAAATAAAAAATAATTAAGGTGCAAACATAATTCAGATATCAAATGAATGATCCCATTACCAAAGACATCAGAGATAGTTACACAAATTCGGTTCACTAATGGGTGAACGGAAACCCATCAGCTAATTGATATTATCAATTTGTGATTATGTAAATAGTTCATGAATACATTCATGTGTTCTATTGATTCATGTATATAATGAGTTTGAAATAGGTTATTCTAGATCTAGGAAACGCAGATGTGGTACATATGCTTTTAGAAGAAATCCTTTTGCCATTTGATAATTTAGTTGAAAAAAACTAAATTATCAATAACAATAAAAACAAAACATGAAAAATAGTCTTTTCTGGTTTTAGATTCATTTAATAAATTAATAACATTCCATACATATATTTCTATGTATCTGTCTCGAGATTTAGTCGGGATGCCAGAATAATCACTGAAGGCAATTATCCAAAAATAAGTTAATTAATTAATAAACGTGGTGTGTGTAACGTGGTTGTCGTCTTGTTCATAAGGTATGAGGTCCAAGTCTCAAAGCCCTTCTTATCAGGACTTCATCAGGTCGAAATCTTATCATATATTCGGTCTTTTTACTTCTATATCCTCTAGTGAATCTCTCTCTTCGTCTTCAGTATTCGTCTTACTTCTTCCCCCACTTGTTCCAAAAAGGGGCGTTGCCTTTTTGGAATCTTATTTCTCATTGGGTATAAGTTACAACGCCCACTAGGTGAGCATCTCTTCTAGATCCTGAGAGAGGGTGGGTACCCACTGCCGTTCACACGGATTATCGATCTTTACCAGTTAATGGCTTCTGTTCTTTATGTGGCAATAAAGGTGTGAAAAGCTATGCTAAAGCAGTGCGGTACACAAACACAGAGGTATCCTTTGTTTGTTGGCAAGTATCCCTTCTTGGAAGGTTGGTATTATTGATATCTTAGGAATGTATACTCCAATCTTGGATGTGTTGAATATTTTTAATGTATCAACAAATGAGGTGGAAGAACAAAAGTTTAATAATTAAATAAATTTCAGGAATAAATATTTAATTGTCATGCAATATTCTACAGCGTGTCAAGATTTATCAATGAAACTGACATTTAATAAATATAAATAAAATAATATTAGATAATTTGTACTATTACAATGGTATGTGCCTAAGTACCTAATATATCAATTATTTTGATCTTTAGTCGGCCATTATAAAGGCTGCAATTATAAATTAGATGTATAAAAAACATTAGATTAATAGCTGAAATATCAAACATTAATAGTAAATTAAGATAGATTATAAATGATAATAAGTATTCTAAACAGTTACAAAATTATAATTTAATTAGTTGGAAAATAAGAATTTAAGCTTATTTACAGAAATAATAATAATTAATTAAAGTACTGTGATATAAATAGTAAGTAATGTATAATTTACGAATAGAAACCCAATACACTGTATTTCATATTAAACATAATATCACTATTAATTAACATTTAAATAAAATAAAATTAAAAAATAAAGAATGCATGAATAAAAATACTATATATAAGAAGATGGACAGGGTTGCGGTAAAAGTGAAACAAAAATAGTTGTAAACTATTTTTGTTTCACTTTTACCGCAACCCTGACCATCTTCTTATATATCAATTTTTACGGTCAACTATATATACATATATACGATTAAAAATACTATTTAAATTATAAAAATAATACGATTTCAAGGAATGTGCATTCTTAGAAAATTGGAAATATAATATAACTATGTGATATTTATTACTAAATTCGTATAGAATGTAATGAAACATAAATCATAAAAGTAGGGTAAAAGAGAAATTATAGCTGGATATTTTTTAATGGATATTATAGTCAAAATAAATAAGAAAGTACTCGATTAAATTTTTATTTTTTTAATTATAAATGAAAATATATTTTCATTACAATACATTGAATACATACTGGAAATACCAAACACATTGGCTGAAATTTAATATATATGATCCATTACATAGTAAAACACAATAATAAACAAATGAGAATAGTGTATAAAAAAAAGTTATTCATTGTTTAATTAGTTTTTATTTAAATAATTTCCTAATCTCAAATCATTATGTAGATGACACATTCGTATTTCGAATAGACTGTAATTAACAAACTTTGAAGATGGGAGACTTTAATTATCAAGACATAGTGGTACTTCAGCCTCATGTTGAAGTAAATAGAGAAACTTAAATGAGAATTAGTTACATGGGTGATCTTTGCTTTCATTATTGTGGACACGGCTTCAACTACTCCTGTTTTATTTCCTAAGTACAAGAAACAATTTAAATTCTTCTATTCCTACCTCGTTATACAACAAAAGTTTTCTTAGTTAATAGCTTGCAAATGTGAAACTTGAGATTTTTCTCCTGTAGTGGTTATACTTAGCCGGTGATACAGTTAGATATTGCGGGTGTGTTACGATCGCACCCTCAAGTTTTGAAGGCGCTTATTTATTCTTACATATAAATAAATAGGCAATAGTTCAAAACGGTGATTATTTGTTGGAGTTGAATCAAAATCAATAAAGGATTGCTTGTATTTATGCTTAATCATTTATTAATCGTAAAGAAGACATAAAGAACTTGCCTCTTTAGCACTTCAAGGAGTGGCCTTCATCAAAATCAATTTGTAAAATTTATTACTCTTCCCATATCTACTTCATCATACCCTTTCAGCTTTCATTGGTAAAATATCTTAATCTGCTTTATATATTAACTGAGGAAAAACACAATTAGAAATTAAGACTTCATACCTGTAGCCTTCGAACTCTTAAAGCCCTATCCCGACTGCACCTTTCTGGATCTTTTGTAATATGAGTAATTTTTCAGAATCACCAGTTAGTCTGTTTAGATATTTAAATTTTGCAAGATAGATACTGTTTGAATCTATCGGGGTTTGAAAACGACACGTGTCTTTTAATCATTATTGCCTTTAAAACTTTTTACAATTTATTACAATGCTATGTGATAAAACTTAGTTTTAGAATTATATTTAATATAACATATAGTTCCGGTACCTCCATATGTGATGTATAAAACTAAAGAATCTCTCGCCCATCACGTTGTGGTAACAAATTTCTAATGGCCAAATGAACTGCTCTGTTAAATGAAAAAAGGCCAAAAATGTTTCACCTCACACAGACATGTTTTACAAAGAGTGACTTGATAAATCGTTATTTTATTCTATTTCGGAGATTAAAAATTGTATGTTTACAATTTAATGCTCCAATGTGATGGCTTAAAAACAGTATATTAATTCGTTTTATTTTTATACTTAGAGTGCTACCAATGGGTAGTTTCTCTACATGCCTGTATCACTCCATAATAATGTAAATTTACTTTCTTTTTTTTTATAATATTTATTTATTGCTATTTACAACTGTACATTATAATACATTTAGTAAATCTGATCTAAGTTAAATTGGAGTGTTACAGGCGTGTAGAGAAACTACCCATTGGTAGCACTCAGATGACATTTTACATTAGCTGGTCTCGTGGCCATCTTATTTTGAGGCCCCTCGGAGGATTGTCAGGAATGGTAGAGGATGCAAGACTAGAAACTAGGAGGTTCGAGTGGTTAGAGAGTTTATAATGGAAGGAGTGATATCTGGTTCGGGCTAGATCGGTTACATAGGGAACATTAAGATCTTTATGTATGATTTTATTTGAGACAAAGTAAGGAGCATTGAGGATTTTACGAAGGATTTTGGATTGTAAGGATTGAATACGAGAGGAATTCGAAGGTTTAGTGGAGCCCCAAAGGTCAACTCCATATGTCCAGATTGGCCTTATTACAGTCATGTAGATCTATCTTTTGTAATATGTTCTTATTATTTTAGAAATGGAAAAACGAGTTTCAATTAGGATGAGTTAAATTGATCAATTATTAGAAGTTTTGGAATAGATTTTATTTTATATGTATTTAATTTCGTTTTAACTTTTATTTTTATTTTATTTCATTCCTTTAGGTTTATTTAGGTTTTTTTTAGATATGGGATAAATGTACGTAGGAGGATATATTTATCGATTTTTTTTTTGTACTGCATGCTTCTGCTAATAACATTGTTTGATGTAACATCTGAGTGTAAATTAAACGAGGCCAAGGGTTTGACGAGCTTGAGGGTTATTTCATTAATTTCTGTTCCTGTGGTGTATGCAGTGTTTATTAAACCCACACGAAACACTATTTCTAGCTATTTCCGTAGAATTTCGCCATTTCCACCACGAAATTAAGCGAGCCAGCTAAAATTTCTTCGGCTATAGTATTGCAAGGGCCCATTGTGAAAGGAGCAGAGAGGAGCCCTATTAACCCTTTGACCTAAGGAAACCAACCAGCTCCGTGTCGCAGCGCATTAGTGCTACAGAACCTTCCTTGACAGTTTAATTCAAGAGACCTAAATATACATCCATGACCTTTGCAGTGGGTCCTACAGAGGTGGAGTTTTTAAGCATTCCATTTCTCCAGAGTTGACAATTTTTTTTAGAGTGTAAATAAATTTCCTGGAATTAAAAAAAAAGATAAACTATTAGATATTATTGTATCATTAAAACTTTACCAATCAGCTTTCAGATGAATTAATTTTATATAATTTTTTGAAATCATTACAAATAAAATATGAATAAATAGATATGTATTAAAAAAAAGAAGATAAAACTGTGAACATAAATCAATTTCACACTCATTGCCTTTTTTCATGCTCCTTAAAATCAAAACAATTTTTTTTTAATGATGCCTTGATTACATAAAATAAAAATAATGGGGATTAACTTATTATTTATTTATTATGAAGAGTTTTAATTATTATATCTTAATGATTGAGGAAAAAAAATTCTTTGAAACATATTAAATCTACATTTTATAAAATATAATTATAGAATAATGAAATTTTTTTAATATTTTACTGTCATATTCTTTCCTTTCGTTAGTTGTTTTTTATATGATTTTCCATAAAAATAAATCATATAATTTTTTTTTTTAACTTATGTGAAGGAATTAAATGATACAACAGAAGACAAAATCGTTTTTAAATTTAATGTCTTGCTGCAACTTTCATATAAGCATAAATTTCGAATTCGAGAGCTCTACACTTTTCAGTATCAAAACAATATGCTCTTATTGATGTTTTAGTGCGTGTATCAGATGGAACGATGCAGAGGGAATGAAAAGGAGTTATATAATAACAATTTTTTACACTGGAAATAACAATTAAATTATGTAGCAAAAATGTTATAAAGGATGCAGCTATATTTTAAAAATTAATTTTATAGATATAGCCATAAAATTATCTTCAAAAACAAAAACATAAAAAAATAGCATAAATTATAATAATTAGGTTTATGAAACATTTACACCAACTTGTCTTGTATATAACATCTGAAGTCCTACAAACTAAGTTTATTTCTATGAGAGCATTTCTTATGGTTATGAAGTACTAGGAATTATTATTTCTAATGATATAATAAGGTAACAAGAATTAAGTCACACGTATACAAATAATAATAAAATGGATATTTAAGTTCATATTATTTAAAAACAAACAAAGTAAATGGTTAAGAAAATTGTATTCAATAAAATATCACTTTTTAAAACTAAAAATATTAATCACCTCAATTATTCTTCAAAGATTAAGATATGCCCTAACTTTTTCGTACAGATATTTTATTTTACTGCTTATAAACTTCATACATTTGATTTTTAATAACTTTTAAACAAATTCTTCGTTATACGATTTTACCACATCTTTCATCTAAAAAAAGGTTTCTAAAATGAAAGCAGAAACAAAAAAAAAAGAAGAAGAAAGTTCTGGGGAACGAGATACATGGCAAAGTGAAAGAGAAATAAATTGAAAAAGTTTTTTTTTTCAAATTCAATTTGACTGAATTATTCATTATCATCATTTTAAAGCCCTACTCAGCTGAGGAGGGTTCTGAGAGAGACAGTTATGGAATTTTTCAATTAGCCGTGACTAACGTGACACCAATTAAAACTCTTTCCTCACGACGAATTCCGTAAAATCATTATTAATTTATTTCAACCCTCCAGAAAATGTGCGTGTATTTTTTTTGTGTTAATTTCATCATTAGTGCACAGCTTTATAAAATGATTTCATTAGGTATCATAGCAGTAAGGAAGAATGGTTGTTGACCCTGAGATTGGCAAACTATTTATATATATAGGAAATATATAATAAAATCCAATATAATAAAATCCACATAATACTTTGTTTTTTCACATTTTTCTGCATTTCAGAAGCCC
>NW_027106092.1:115454-130391 GCF_000696795.3 Halyomorpha halys | reverse complement strand
TAAGTTTCATCGGAAGAAAAAAGTGAAAAGGGTATGAAATGACTCTCACGGGTTCTAGAAATAGAATGGTCTTGATTGAATGAATTGAGTGCAGTACTTCCATATATATATGTCAATCAGCTGTCCGACTCGATCAGTTGATACGGTCTCTCAGCTGTTATCATACTTCGGCTCTAACTCCCCCCACCAGTTTACGAGCAATCCTCGTGAACTTACACTTATTTTAACATATTATTATAACATATGAAAAAATTGAAAACTATGTACAATGAACTATAGCCAGTAAATAATAGTCATATAGTACTCGTAAACTCATATACAAAATTGCCTAAAATTAATCCTATATACATAAATTAGAATTAAAAATCAAATGAAAAGAACAAGAAGAACTCTTCATACAATAACATAAAAAATACTATATTTACAAAAAAAGTATGAAATTTATAAATACAAATTAACAAACAAACTAGAAACAAAAATAAAATATAATATATACTTTTCGTATAGTCTAATCAACTTTTGGCGATATGAGGACACTCCATGTTGTGATTTTCGGAAGTTTTAACTGTTCAATGTGGACAGTTCTCCTCTTTCAAGGCTCTTTAACGATTTTAATTGTTACATTATTATGTTCTCAAATGACGATCATTCTAAATGGGCCTGCAGCTGCAGCTCTTTACCTCTATTAGTCCCCACATTTCTATATACCACTGTCTCAATATTTATTTTACCCATCTGGACTCTGACATTCAAGTTATGGTGGGCAATTTTCCCCCTTTGAATCCTGTCCCTGACTTTTCCCACAACTTTTGCAAGGCCATTTTATCTTCTCCTGGCAAAGTACCACGACAGTCCCGTCGACACCCCCTCATCCCAAAAAGAATTTCAACTGGGGCAAACCCCATGAGTGTGTGTATGGAGTGGTTGTATGCTGCGACTGCCCGTTCCATCGCGTCATCAGGCTCTAGTCCTTTTTCTAGCTCGTACACTCGTAGGTAGTCGTAGCACTTAGAGTGCTATGAAGCCGCTCTATCCCTCCGCGGCTCTGGACGGTGAGGAGTGGTGAGGTGTCACACCACTTCCAATATACTCATTTGAGAATATTAAAACCATGTCCTAAGGGCTCGTAAAACCGCCTCCGCTGATCTATCCTGGACTAGGTATGCCAATTACATCAATAATTGTGACTTACTTATAGCCTTTCCAGGTAAAAGAATCCACCTGCAAGTCACTGAGCGGCGCATTCACGATATGGGTCTCTTCTTGAGCTGCACAAGGGTGGGTGCCGATCGTATTTCGTCCTGAGGCACACCTGGCCGTGGCCGAGGCCGATTGTTGTTCTTCTTCCGAGTCTACTCCCTCAAGAACTGCCTTCCAACTCCGGATGTTTCCCGATGGTCATCTTCTACTGCGTTTATCATGATCGCTCGCGTAAGCTAATCTGCTATAACGTTTTCCTTCCCAGGTTTGTACGTTATATCCAAGTTGTATCGGCTCAACAGTTCCTTCTATCGTGTGACTCTCACGGACGATTCTTATAACTTTCCCACCCATTGCAGGGGCCTGTGGTCTGTCTGGACCCTAAATCGTCTTGCAAACAAGTAGGGTCGGAAATGCTCAATTGCCCACACGATTCCCAATAGTTCTCGTACCAAGGCGCTGTAGCGAGCTTTTGCTTCTGTGAGTCTTCTACTAGCGTACGCCCCAGAACGTTTTCATACCTCACCCTCCTGTGACAGCACCGCTCCCAGCGCCTATTCACTAGCGTGTGTTGTCAACGTGAATTGCTTCTGAAGGTTGGGAAACGCCTGTTCTGGTTCCTTCGGCAGCTGGTTTATACATTTACGAATATTGCTCCCAATAGCTGGCGTCATTACCATCGAACTACCTTCTTTTTAGCAAATTATTAAGTGGTAGCAGATATTCCACCATATCAGAGACGAACCGACGATAGAAGTTTAATGTCCTTAACAACCTCCTGATTCTTTTTATGTCGGTTGGCACCACCATCCTATGTAAGGCCACTACTTTCTGCACATCCGGTCTAACCCCCTCTTGAGATATGGTATGTCCTAGAAAATTTATCTGTTTTTGTCCAAGCAATGACTTCTCCCGAGACAGTTTCAGTCCAAAGTCTCGCATCATCTGGAACACGCTGTGTAGGTGCTTCACATTGTCTGTATCGTATTGTTGAGTTCAGACCCTCAAGGTTCAGCTCTCACTATTCCGTTACTGGCCATAATTCAGAGAGAACAAAGAAAAAAGAAAAAAAAATCTTGAAGCTAAAAATTGTTCTAGTTTCAAATTTCCCGGGCTTCGGTGCCACTTAAGTATTGTTGAGAGAAAAAAGTGAAAAGGTTATGAAATGACTCTCACGGGTTCCAGAAATAGACTGCTCTTTGTTGAGTCCAGGTTTTTTAGCTTTTACGTTTTCTTTTTCAAAGAAAATGCAATCTTAAATACTCATACATAAGTATTATAGTAAAATAAGTATCAGTTTTTTTTTTAATAAAATAAAAAATCCCTATCACTTACGAATTTCCAATTTCTATAAATGACAAATTTTTAAATTGCAAACGGAATTGAAGGTGATCACAGTCTTCACGTTTATTATGACTTTTTATCTTAAAGGGTTTCTCCATATTTCTTTAATAAAAGAAACCTTTCTCTCTCCGGGATAAAAGTCCTTTACTTAAAAGCCTGACATTTTTTCGAGATTATATTAAAGAAAATGGTCCTTATACATCACTCCTGCGTCGGAAATGCCGAGACTTCATGGGGCTCTTGGAAAAAGCCTCAGAATTTATCGCTCAGAGAAAAATAATTCTTTTATTCTTTCGAGAGGGGGGAGTGCAACAATTAATTTTTATCCTAGTTATTTTTACCTGGTCTATAACACCATATTAATTTTCTGATTGAAATAATATGTCTTTAACACTGAATCTCATATTATCATGTTTTTATTTTATTCTAGGTATTCCGAAGTAATGATTACTTATTCCCTTTATCCGTGTGACATTTTTTCTCGATAAAATAAGAAAATATGTACTAAGTTTACTTCTTACCATTTTGATGCTTATTTATTAGCAAATGATTTATTATGGAATAGTTGACCTATATAATAGATTGCAGGAAGATCGTCAAGATGGCGGTTAAGAAAACTATAAAAATATCACAAAACAAAAATTATGAGTAAGCAACGTTTCACTCCACTTTGCAGAGCTTCATCTGGACTAAATGAGAACAAGATGCAAACATTGTAAAAATACATGATTATGGAAGTTTTGTGTATGGCTCAGCTCGCTTCCAAAGCCTAGCAAAACTCGAAACCGTTCAGAACACCGGAATCCGCATTGCCACAGGTGCCTTTAGGACAAGTCCAATTTTAAGTCAATGTGCTGAATACGGAATATCACCCCCTACTTATTTAGACGACAAATATTAGCTACAAATTAGTTTTACCAACTATACGTGAAACCCTCGCATCCAACTTATAAGTACATTGTCAATCCTAAATTCTGTAGACAGTTCCAACAGAAGATAAATACAACACTACCTCTCGCTGAACGATTATCGGTCATAATGAGAGAATTAATAAAAAAATCCATCAATATAAAAAAAAAATAACACGCCCCCCTGGACCTACCAATGTCCAAATGTTAATCTTCAGCTATCCAGATACCGCAAACAAAATACGACAATGTCAAAGTAAGTCTTAAGTATCAAGAAAAGTTCCAAGAACTGCTACAATCTCTACCAGAACATACCGCTATAAATACAGATGGCTCGAAGTCAGATAACGCAACAGGATCTGACTTTGTGACACAAAACACAACCCATAAGAGAAAACTGCATCATCTCTCTAATATATATATACCGCAGAACTAAGTGCCATAGCATCCGCCCTTTACTTTTACATGACAAATATACCAAATGGCAATATTGTAATAATATACGGACTCTATTAGCGCTCTTCAAGGACTAGATATAATGTATTCAGTTCACTCACTCGTTCAACGAATTCATGAATACTTAATAATGCTAAAACAAATAGGTAAATCAGTCTACTTAGTCTGGGCCCCCGGACATGTTGGTATTACAGGAAATGGGATGTCCGACAAATCTGTTAGAGAAACGCTAGTCCTCACAGGTAGAACCGCAGCAATCTTAACTGCATAGGAACTTGCTCACCCTTTAAAGGAGTGAATAAATAATGTGAGATGAAAGTCCGCCCAGTAAGTTGAAATATATAAAGAAAGATGTGAAGTCCTGGTTGACATCAACCCGAAGTAGACGCCGCGAAGAAATAGCGATCACCCGAATCAGAATAGGACAAAGCCGAATGACACCAATCCACCTCATAACAGGAAAGGCCCCTCCAAATTTTTCGAAATGTCAAAACCAACAACCAACGGGCGTTGATGACCAGGCTGTTAAACGCCCTTTCAAACCAAACAAACATTGTAAAATGTGGTAAAACTACTACAACATACCTAGAGTGGGGTATAATATATATAAACGCAATATACTAAAAGAATATAAATATGAATTAATAGAATACTAATTTATAAAAAATACAGCAATGAGTGATAAAATTGCTAATGAACTGGAGCAATAGATACTGAAATAGTACTTAGTTGTAACAATCATGGTAAAATTAAAATAAAGATTGATGAAGTAAATGAGGTGTGAGTATGGTGAAATAACGAATCAGGAGATAGATAATTATTGGTCAATGGATAAATAAAGGAAAGAAATTGGATAGTGAAAAGGAAATAATAGAGGTGGATAAATAAAATAGACGAAATGTGATATAATAAAGAAAATGTATGGAAAGTATACGTAAAAATAGTACAGAAACCATAATAAAAAGAAATAAACCAATAATGAGTATCGACTTTATCTCAGATATATGGGCTAAGACTAAGAGGAGAGGACATAAAAAAAAAAGAACGTAAATAAATTAAAAAAATTATAAACAATAAATAGAAGGAAATAGGTATAAAATATTTGGTTACTACTAAATAGTTTTCCTACTATTACTTATTTAATTATTTTTTAATGACTGAAAAACAAAATTTATAATAGCTGCTAAAGAAAAAAGAAAAAATCCATTTTATTTACAGCAACTTGAAAACAAAATCTGTTTACTATGTAATAAGATGAAATAAATGATAGTTTTAACTGGATGGTTATATGCTTCTAAATTGTTCAATTTTGTGCAATGGGTAATTCTTTCTTCATCTAGATTAGTTTTGTTAGTTATGACTGAGGGGCAAACAATATATAAGACGTTGGGTCAATAGTTACGATAGAGGAAGTCCTGCTAATATTGTCCTTAAATGGACCCGTTCTTCTCCTGATCGTTCAACTGTATAGATTGTTATGTTTCAAAGCATGCTAGTAATAAATTATTAAATTAGGAGATTCATTAAGTTCGTAGATTATTCTGTAACAAATACAGTATTAACCATGGTTAATTTCTCTATTAGGGTCGTCAGTAGCCAAGTGACGTTCTAGTACGTTCTCTTCTGCATCTGTATGTAATTTTTTTTTTACATAAGGCTTTTTATAATTGTGTATAATCAATTCATTACAATTATAAATATTCAATAGAAAAAAAGTCAAACAAATTAATAAACTTTAACTACATTATTACTTTATTAGTAACGGCATTTAACAGAAAACAGATCGACAACATAAGTTCCTATATGCCTCATAAGTATCACTTTATTAAAATGTACACTATTGTTTTCCCGTATTACAAAATCAATAGGAAATCGTTTGCGATCATTCAAAAATTAATCCAAAGCAAAATAATACAAGAGAAAGTGATGCAAAAATATAAATACACGTCTAGGCTTTAAGAGGACCAAAAACTGTCCAGAATGAGCAACAGTATTCATGATTATTGTCTACAAATTTACACTCAAGTATGTAATCACCATAGAAAAAAATATTGTTTTAGGTAATAATTTTCCCTTATAAACAATCAATTTTACACCTGTAAAATGAGTTAATGAAGTTAATTGAGCCGTTTTGTATCAAAGTATTTTCGAATTCATGCAATATATTTGTATATTTATTTTTTCAATGCAACATTTATATCTATTTTTTTTTTAAATATATGTTTTCATTTTTTTGTCATATAGGTATTAATCAATCACGAATCGAATGGTTTACAAAACTCGATGTCTGATATTGAGAATTATTAGTAATCAAAGACGTCAGAAGTATGTCAATATCCTATCATAGGTCAGTTATAGATAAACAAATAAATAAATTATTGAAGAAATATTGTACTCAATGAAGATATGATTAAATATTGTAAAAATAATCGGTGATATATTATATTTAAGATTATGATAAATCGTAAGCGTAGATATATATCGATACTCTGTTGGTTTAAAGTTCAATTAACATTAGATGTTTGGTAGAAGCAGTTTCCCCCCTCCCTTCCTTGTGGCAACAAAACATTCCAAGTTTACATTCCCAACCTCTAGCTTCGGATATTACTTCCTTCTGGAAACCACAGATTGAAACTCTGTAGATTAATTTAGTGTATTCAGAGCTGCTACCTCAAAGGTGCTCATAACATAAATATTGTATTTCATTTCCTTAAATTATTTCAAGAAATACACTTTCAATAATTAAAATTTTATATCCTTGGATACATGTTTCATGATATTTATTCAATTAGTTCAAGCGCATTTAAGAAATTTTATGATTAACCCTTTTAAAACAATATTTCTTATCCAAAATGTTGATACATACAATTAAAAGATGTTTATCATTAAATTACAAATCTACAAAATGTCAATCCGTTAATGTTACAGTATTTTATTTTGCACAATATTTCATGTTTGATTCTTGTAGTATGGGTAGTATTAGAAATATATTTAATTAGGACTATTAAAATATTCTACGGTGGTTTGATTTTTGAAACATCACTTTAATTTAATAGTATTATGGCTGAATAAATGGAAAATAAAAATAAATAAATTTCTAGTAATAACAGTTTCATCTTTCTACTCCCTTAACATCCCATTCGTTGCAGATTTGACCCAAACAGATATGCGTCTTTTCATTCTAAACTCCTTAACCATCCTAACTAACCCATTAATTCTTAATCTTTCATCATTAACAATCCCTGATAATCTTCCGAGGCATCTGAAAAGAAGATGGCCACGGAACCTTCTAATTTAAATTAATGTTTGAAGTACCACCAATGGGTGGTTCCTTCCCAAGATTTTCAAGTGTATATGAAACATACTACATATTTACCACCTATTGTATAATTTTGTACAGTTGTAAATTACATTAAATAAATAATTAAAAAAAAAAATCTTCCTACTCACTTCGTATAGTATTCTACTATGCATAAACCAATTTATGATTTTTTTAAAAATTCCGACTCGACTGAGTACAAGTAACTAAATTAATTGAATCTACATACCAGGTGAGCCCTATCATCAAACAGACCGACACAAAATACAGACTTTCGTATCCCAAATAATCAAATTTTCTAGGCTCCCTCTTAAAATTGATGACCAAAATGTAGAAAAAGAGGCCACCTTCAACCCGTTTTCATCATAATTTCATCCCCGTACCCATGGGGCTTTGAAGAAAAAAAAAATTAAAAATTCCAAATTTATAGTATGATTTTAAATACTTGCACAGACGTAACCAAATATTTCCCCTTCCCGATCAAGACGTTTGGAAGTTTCGTAAAAAGAACTTTAATGCATTTTTACGAAAAAATAAAAAAATATGGAATACAACAATCCTTATAACACATCAAAACTTCAAAAAGACTTTGAATGAGAGACTTACTTAAATTTTATTCTATCTTTCTTCTTTTTCTCTCTTTTTTTACAGACATTGAACCAACACTTCAGTCAACGTAATTTAATGTCCTGAATTTGAATCTACACAGAATTTTGCTTCTCTAAAGTAAGAAGAAGAAGCTTTTCTATACATATTTTTGCATGTCTGTTGTGCTATTAGACACATGCAAAGATACCACAATTATATCTTAAAAGAAATACTAAAGGTTTCATAAATTAACATTCAACTATTTAGTTTTCAAATAATTAATTATACTTTTTAAAAATGATTTTATCACTTATTAATCTTAACTTGTGACCTCAAATTTTAACACTGAGAATCAAAACATTCAAAATAGCTTTACAAAACTGTTTTGTTTTTTTTGTATTATCTCAAATAGCATTAAAAATATATAGTTTTCAGAAACGTCAATTTATATTAAATTAAGCAAAAGTAAATTAATTACGATTTTTAGTAGACATTTGTTTTATGTACTGCTTAGAAGCAACCACTATTAAGTGTGGTCCAGACATATGCCCTCATACAGGTCCGGGAAAGGATACCGATGGAACGTTCTGCATAATTGTGTGTTTCTGACATTTTAAGTTGGTGATCTCTAATGTGAACGTTGTTACAATAATTTTATTTCAGAATAATAAAAATATTAATATTTATCAGCCTTTTCCTGCTTATAACTTGGAAATATGACTTATTCCGACAACCTCTTGCTATAGTTCCTACCTGTTGTGTCGGGATTTCCAGGATAATTACTGAAGGTAATTATCCGAAATTATTTATATTAATTCACATTAATTGAGTCCTTAAACCATTATTATTGCTTCACTTTTCCTTAGGCATAAACGTGTTTACCAGTTATCAGCCAGACATCTTTGTAAAATATTATTACCATTGAATACGAAAATTTCTCTAATGTATTATATACTCTCTATAGTGGTATTTGGTGATATAGTCCTCAAATTTACACAAAATATCAATCTATTTATTGACATTTACTATACCCATAAATAATATAATATAATAAAACGATTAAGATAGAAGATCTCGCCATAAAATATATTTACATAATATTTGAATACCTATTGCTTGGTCATGTGGTTGGCTGCCATATCTTCATTATGGTGTCAATCTGAGGTCCTAGATCTCACAAAAGGTCCATGCTTCACTGGAGTTGGCCTCCTTCTCCAACCCTCTAGCTCGAAGTTTCTTTTTTTTCCTCTCGACCTTGAAGTTCTTAACTATTTCCTTTTCTAGTATATCTGTCAGGCCATCCCTCCTCTTGGTCGTATAGGACGTCAGCCTATACTCTTTTCCTTCTGATTGGCTTATGGTGGCTTCACCCCTTCCCCGAAGTATAAACCAAAAGAGTGCCCGATAATAGTGGTTGGAATAAACTATAATTTCTTCTCCTGAGATCTTGTCTGCCGACACTTTTCTCGAGCTGAAACCTGGTTTAAATGATTTTTCGTCACCGAACCATCTTTTATCAATTACCTTTTAAAAGAATTATGTGCGTTGATTGGTTTCAATCGTTTTTCTGAATGGTCCCAAGATATAGGTACCCACCCAGATGATAAAGGAAAAAAAATATATTAAGAGGTTCAGTTCTTAGCAATCTAATGCTAATTTTGTTCTAAATTGAAGAAGAGTAGATTACCCAACATTTAGGCTCTAATGATATTTTTGTTAAGGAGATTTGTTAATAATCAATGTTAATTAATTATTGATAGCTCAAATGATTGTAAAATTCAATTATTATTCTAGATTACAATGTCTCATTTTCAGTTAAACTTATGTAATATTTTTTTCTATACTCTAATGTTTAAAGCATTTATTCAGTTGAAATAAACATTTTTTGTAGTTTTTAAGAGTTAACTTTTATTTTGTAGTAGATCCAGGAAGAATGTTAAATAAGAATCTGTCATAGAATGTTAGACTCAAAACATAACAAGACATTTTAAAACTAATGAAAGAATCACTCCTTTAAACTAAACTGTATGTATTCTTTAAACTTGTGTTTACCTATGTTTGAGGTGTTGGACATTTAATATGATTTAATAAAAACTGTCGAGACTATTAATTGAATAATGTAACTACTGTCGAACAAGATAATTAAAATATATTAAAACGTTAAATAATACATTTGTTTCGATTGTTGATAATGAACCTCGAAATAATTTTCATATATTCAATTTCCACTCTAAAATACAGTATGATCTTCTAGTAAATCCAAAATAGTTTTTAAATATTATTCATTTTTGCAGATCTGTGTTTTTATGAAATAGATGTGCCGAGGAATCAATGGTGATGAATATTTGAAAGGGTCACAAAAGGTCTGCCTATAGGATCCTTCAAACGACTCTTCCATTGAAGGAAGGGGCTGTAAACGATATCAAAGAAACTGGCAGTTATATAACCGGCTCTGATATAACTCCGCTATCCCTGTCTTCATTTATTCATCATTGCGTTGAGAGATCCACAATATGATAGTTCATTATTCAGGCGGCTCACAGTCGAGCATCTCAGATCCTATATTCGAGAAATGAAAAAAAAAATGAAGATAAGATAACTATATATGTATACATTGTGTATTTATATATTTGTGGTTAAGGAGTGAATGCCAGTTGTAATTATTGATTTATTTCTTAGACGCAATTTACGAAACTGTGACAATGGATAACATTGCACAGGAAATTGAGGATACTTAGGTCCAGTAAACCTATTCTCTTATACTTTCACCAAAAAAGCCTTTTAATGTTTTCAAATTTAAGCGTTCTTGCAAGGAAATAGTGATTTGAAATCAATGAAAAATAATTTTTAAAAATATAAATTAGGTTTATTTTAGTCTAGATTTATATTGAATGAAAATTTCTGTGTATATGTATTTTTAATTATTTTAGTCTGCATATTTTTCAAAATAAAAAAAACATTGAGTTTGAAAAAAGAATCATTGGTATTTTTATAGTATTTTTGAACAAAAATTTTTGATGATGAAAGAAAAAATTTCTTTGGTGATGAATGGCTTGAATATCACAAGCTACTGATTCCCATATAGATTTACTGTATTTTAGAAATTGGTAATGTCTCCATACGTACACATAAAGATCACTCCACTTATTGATCAAAATAAAATTAATATTCAGACGTCAATGTTTTTTTCTTTAATTTTACTATATGGGATCTGGCAGATACAATTTTATCTTCTCTGACATTCTTTACCTGAGTAAAAGAGTATTGAAAAAAGTTGAGAATGGCTACTTTGTTGTTTTTGCCTATCAATTACACAAAAGACAATTGTAAAAATGTCAGATTCATTGAGTCCTCAAAGAAACTTGAGAAACATTTTATCGAAACATCCACTCATATAAAGAATTCAGTCTTTTCTATTAAAACTATCACATCAAGGAATGCATTTCATAAGGGTCCCAAGCCGCATAGGAATTGTTGAAAAGATGCCAGAGAGGCACTCCACGTTCTTTTCCCAATAGAACTCAGTAGACCTCTTAACAAACTACCGGAAAGATAGCAGGTCGTGGGATAAAGCTCTCCGAGGAATTTGATAATTTGCTACTTTATTCCCCTGAAATAAGAAATGAGATAACCCAATGATGATTCAATGATTCAAATAAATTTATATCAAGCCCGGTTCCTCAGCGATGAAAAATAACTTCGATAAGCGCGATAGTCTAATTTATTTAATTTGAAGAGGTTTTAAGAATTAATTCGATAAATGATGAACCGAATCACTAGGCCAGCTTAAGAAAATTTTAAATGTACAAGCAACAGATTGAATAGTAACAGACCTCACTTCATATTTGATGTGGTTACTTTACAACATGTACCTACACATGGAATAAGGAAATAGATAATTTTAGAAATTAAGGGAATAATGACCCCGAAGTGGTTGATATCTTAAAATAATAATAATAAAAAAAAGGAAATACATAATAAAGCAAATAGGGAAACGATAGCGTAAATATATTTAGTAAATATGTATCAATTTACCTGTCGTTAGAATATTAATTAGTGATAAGTATTTATCGATAAATAAAAACAGGAGCAAATAAAGAGTGTTAAAATGGAAACCGGAGAAATAATAATTGAAATAAAAACACATTGATTGTTTGCGATTGTATTATATTATATTTTTATTAAGATTTAATCTATGGCATTATGTATGGACTGAATTATAATTTTTTTTTTTTTGGTGGGAGGGGGTACGTTGTATCCCAGTGTCAAGGAATCATTTCTACTTCGAACAAAACACACAACAAAACTGGAAAATCAGATCATCCATAAGAGCATTACTTTCTCGTTATGCTAACTAATAGCTTGGAAAGGTGCTGAATACATCATGAATTTGGGTATCATTCTTGGGTAATTCAACTTCTCAAATAAATTTCCTGGGTAGTGAAAAATAAATGGAACAAATATAAAATGCCGATAAAAATGCTTATAGTACATATAAAATAGTGAGGCGTTGTATTTATTTTCGGCTTTCGTTTACTGTATTTGTTTACTTAGCGTCCGTTAGCGAGAAAATCCTAGTGACTTAGTTGCTTTTTTAAACGCTTTCCTGTGGTATCCGGCAATATTCTATCCATGTTTCCTCTGTCCTTTAGTGTACACAATCGCTGAGGCTCAATATTGACACGTTGTATTATACTCCCCCTTCTAGAGAAAATATATATACCAAAAGATTTAAAATAATCCATTATCAACTGTTTAACTGACAAATTTCTCTAAACAGTAAATGCAGGATGTTGTAGTGATTTTATATTTAAAAATCAAGAGTAATTAATATTATATATAACTTTTATTAAATTTAGTTCAGCTGTCACTGATTAGTGCAGTCATCAGTTCAGTGAAGTACTTAGAAAAACCAAGGTTAAGGCATGTTTAGACTGCAAGTATGAAGCGTGTTCTCAACAGCAATTCCAAGTCTGTACAACATTATTCATGGAGATGTGAGTCTGATTCTATGCGGTTTCGAAGTAGTTTCAAATAGTGTGTTGGAACATCAAAGTGATTTAGATTTACGTTTCATACCAAATTAACATACTATGTCATCTAAAATAGTGCATTTTCAAAACAAATTATTTGTAATTTTCATATTGATGAGTAAAAATTATTTTGATAATTATCAAAATATATTTCGTCACGTTAGCCCAAATAAAGATCGTTATAAAAATAAAAAATAAAATAAAATAAATAAGTGCAATGTGAGTTTAATGCTTTATAATGCAAATTATATTAAAAAAATAACGCATTATTCTAGAGGCATGCCCATTCCAACACTTGTTTTGTAGGACACATAAACATTCTTTTAGGGTATCTCTAGAATGTGGCTTCCAATCTTTTTTTTTTTTTGTTTGGCATCGTAACCCAATTTTTCAATTTTTTGATACTGTTAGAAAAATGATGGCATCCTTTAGGCAGAAGTAGGTAGACGGTGGAACCCCTACTTTGTCATTTCAAACAATATAGTGTGTCAAATATATTTTCAGCAAAAACTATGAGTGACTAGGATATCTACACAAAACCTATGCAAAACTGAAGAAACTCTGAGATGGTAAATTTCAATACTGTTTTGAGTTGACATTCCTAAATTATTTCGGGGATCCCCTGGGAGAGGTTCGGAGATCCCCTGTTTTTAACGTAACCCCGGTTGGGAACCACTGCTCTTTTTACAACAGATATACGGGGTTTTTTTTCGGATTAATGATGTTTTACGGCCTAAACCACGATTTCAATTTTTTTTTGTAAAACAAAAGAAAAAGATAAGTCATATATATATATATTTACTATATCGCAGGATGAAAATATATAAATAATAATATGTAAAGTAATAAATATTCATCAGAATAGTTATTATAATTTCACTGTTTTCTTGTTAGATGTAAAAAATAAATAATAATAAAACTGACAATTCTTACAGTTCAGATGTACTAATGAAATCGAATCCTTTCTTCATATTATATTTCATTTTTTGGACGATGTACTATCCTTCCGTGACTTTATCGCGTTCAGCCTTTAGAGATTCCTGCCAGATACCTATACCGGAACAAGCATGAGAAGTTTTGTCAATTTCTGCTTCCACTTCCATTTATCCATCTGTTCGGCAAAGATACGTTCGGCAGGGAATCGACATAACTTGAAATTGGTACGGATGGGTATGAGGCGCCACAATCTATGCTGTGCAACTGGTGCCGACAGATTACGAGCTATTTTTACGATCGTTGGTCACGAATCGTATTATACTAATTAGCTCCTATCCCGTGGATGGGATACTCCGGGATAAGCTCTCAATTTCAATTTGATAACCTCTCAATTTGCATAGTCACGGAATGAAATCTGATTAAATCTTCCTCTACAAATCGAAAAGTTGAAACGGAAATAAGCCTTGGGCATTTATTTTTATTTTTCCATTTACATATACAACTATTTCTCTTGATCTGAATAATCAGTGGTTTAGTAATATTATAATATTTTATAACTATAAAAATTTTCTAAATTATTAGTGTAGCCTTTTCATATATAGAATCATATAGAAAATAGTATTTTTAGGTAAATATAATTATTTTATTTTTCTTTAAGTTGAAAATGTGCTAAATTCATTTATAAATGTTAAATATATGTGGCATGTCGTTAAGCATGATTGTTAGGAATAATTGACTTTCAAATTCAATACATTTGTGTATTTCTACAGATAAAATATATCATTTTGTGTGATTAAAGTTAATTGTGGAAGTATTTTGTAGAAAATAACTGAGGACGACCTTGAAGCCGAAGTGTTATTAAATAAAAAGTTATAGTTAGAACCTTTTTTTGTTTGAATAACGCCATCAATGAAAAGAATATACATAATTACTAAAAATATAAATTATTTGGGAAAACTTTTCAAGGCAAAGGCAGAAGTCAAATGCCCTATTACAGGCAATAAACAATAATAAAAATGTAAAATTTGTCAAATTGTTTAAATATAAATAAAATAAAGTAATGTTACTGCGTAAAAACAATGAAAAAAAGTATATACATGTGTTTAACGATAAAATGAGAATAAAATATTTCTAAAAAAAAAGTTGCTAAAAA
>NW_027106092.1:54472-109374 GCF_000696795.3 Halyomorpha halys | reverse complement strand
TATATAAAGCAAGAAAGAGTGTTATTCATTCAACATTTCTAATTAGTTTCAAAAGACTCTTTCAGTAGAAGATATTACTTTAAGTTGTTAAATTAATGTTTTTTATAATTTTACTACTTTATAATATTTCTTTGGCTTTACCATCCACGATACGGATTTTGCTAAATCAAAGTTGTGCCAATAATATGTTACATAACAATCATAACGACTACTTAGTTGTTATATCAGGCGGAGTAGGCTTCAGGGGTGGCGCTTCAAAATCTAAATACCAATATACAACATTATCCCTGGATAACACACCCTAAAAATACGTGGAGGACTATTGCACTTAAATGTTCTTATTCTTACAACTAGAACGATATGTATTTCGTGTAAAATATAGCATTCTAGCTTGTCTGGAGTAATTTAAATTGTAGCAATATTTAAAAAAATATATAAAAGAAGAATTAGTCCTAACTTTACAAGTATGGTAACTATGAAATCCTGTATAAATAAGTAGAAACAATTAAACCTAATAAAATAAGGATGTAACTCAAAAGTTTTTATTCCGACAAGCTGAAGTTATTAAATCTAACCTTCGACCGGAACGTCCCTCTTCAATTTAAATCGATAACATTTTCATTCCAAATACGTATTCCATGTACTCGATTTGTGTCTTACATATGACAAATTAATGAAGGAAACAAAAATAAATCCTTAAAGCACACATTTCTTGTTACCAAGTCAAATTCTATATCACAAGAACAGTGACAGGAATTGACAACTATACTTATCTATAAAAACATATTTCGACCTAAACTTCTCACAAATCCACGAAAATGTAAAAAAGAAGAATATATTTCTATATCTCAAGTAAACATTACTGGTATTCATATCATAACCTTATAAAAACTAAAAATTTCTGAATAAAAAAAATCATACTTCCGTTTTTCGTTTCCATAAAGTTATAATTGTGCCGTCCGTAGCTCAGGTGGTTAGGCGCAGTATTACCGATCTGAGATCTCCGAAGCGCCGGTTCGAATCCGGCCTTGGGGCGTTGATTTATTCATTGAGTGACGGTCCCACAAAATAAAAATTGACCCCAACCATGGTTAGGCAGTATAGGACTCCAATTTCTTGGTTGAGAAAAAAAATGTTTTGGTATGAATAGCAATTGTTCTATATAGAATACTTTATTTGTATACATGATACATAAAATAACACAATTTTTTAAGGGTTGTTGCTTCTTTTGCTTTTTGATACAAATGACTCAGCACTTTATAAAAAACTAGTGAGGGTATCACTCAACTTTTGCTTATTAGCCTACATTAATTTGAAATTATTCTTTGCTAGTTTCAGAGAAATAATTTTATATTATTTCATTTAGAAATACTTCCCCGTACTAATCTTCCTAATGAGCCTTTCAGTTGATAGAGTCACTAAGTTAAACAAATTTCAAAAGTTTTTAAAAATTACTTTTAATGATATATCTCGTTGCAAATTTTGAACATGTCCCTTTATCAAAAGTATGGTAGAAACAAAAAAAAACATAATATTTTATTAAAATTCAGAGTATGTACTTTACCATTTATTCAATTAATTCTACATTAGGTTATGCGATATTATTTTCTAAAATCTTTGTTTTTCCAAAGGGTATACAATACTCCTATATTACTACTCTTATTCCCAGAAATATGTTATAAATATCAACCTGAAAACATGAAAGATTAAACATGAATCTTTTCAAGAAATGAAACATTAATTGGAATTTTTTTTTCAAATAATCGTCTTACGTTAATTAACAAATCCTGTCTTTGTATATAGTGGTATAAAACGGTTATATAGCACAAATGACATATGTCACATAACGTATGTTATATGTGAATAATTATCTCGTGTTTAGAGGGAGATGTTTTAAAAATTCGTCACTAAGCCCTTCTCAAAGAGGATAATACCTAGCAGATTTCTTAAAGAAACTCAAAGACTAAATTAATTGAGTGTTTTCTCTTATTAAGTTTTAATTAGTCATCCTTTTGAAAATACAAGTTAATAATAATTGCAGTTATATATGTGAGTGTGTGTGCCATAACAATATATAATTAAATGGTATTTATATCATTTAAATATAGTATCTGCTTTATATCTATCTAGTAATTTTTACTATCTTCAAATGTGAGTAACTTAGATGCTATATTAACAACTATGCTCTATATAGTTATTTATTTAACTATGGATAATCGGATTTCAAAACGAATTTATAATTCGGAACAACTTTGTTAATGTTTGCATGAACTAAGTTGATCGAACATGTCCCGGATTGGGATGTCACAGTAAGTTTCCACTATTTGAAAAAGTAACGCATCGGTGGAACGGAAAATTGCCACGAAAAGTTTCCTCCAATTGGTTGTTTTCTTCGTTAACTTTCTGGCCTATTTTTGGCGATCGGGAAGCCAGTTGTTTTATTTGTTCTTCATGTCTCCGTTACACTCCATTAGTGGAAGAGGCCAAAGAGAAAGGCAACGGATATCTCATCGAATTTCCGGCCTTTCCATCAACCGGCCTTTTGCATTTCCATAGACAAAAAAATAAAAAATAAATAAATAAATGCTGCCAAGAGAGCGGTCAATATTTATACTATTTTGTATATTTATATTACTTGAAACCTAGTGAGTGTAATTGCATTCACACAGTTGGAAAAGATTATATAGGACATCTGACGTTTTTAACCTAGTCGAAAATATTTGACTTATTTTTAAAGAGAAACACGTGGAAAATATAAAACGTCAGGAATTAATGGGAATATATTGTTAAGACATTTCTTCCTAAATTATAAGCCTTTATGCGAGCTAAGATGAACACGATACAGTAATTATAGAAAAGAATGAAACAAACACAGCAGAACTACACATGTGGGATTATTAATTAATAAAATATATGAAATATTAGCATGAGAATAACATTATATTAAAAAACTTATTAAACTATTCTGCATTTCGTACTGTTTTCTTCCATTAACGAATAAAATTAGTTTTTTTATTATATTATTCATACACACATATCATATGTGATTTTTTTTTTTTAAATTTCTAGTAAAAATTTTTTTACAGGTTTTTTCACAGTTCACCATATAAACAATAATTTCTATTTACAATTCCCTATAATTATATTGGTAGATAATCTAAAATTTAGATTTTTTCAAAATTGATAATTCAAATAAATGAAGTCAGGTTTCGGAAAACCTTTGTCAGAACAAAGGATATGCTGCTTATGACGGCAGTAACATTACAGTGTGAAGGGTTATATTCTATTCAGGAATTTAATTTTCATTACAAATATTTAATTAAATATTTAAAAATTTAATTTTCATTAAAGCTGATTTAAGTCATTGCAATAAGTAGAAACAATGCACAACACATCTGCCCTAGTTATTCCACAAATTCTCTTTTGGATTCATACCGTGAAATTGTGCTGAGCCAGCCCATCACTGGAATTTTCACGTACTCCAAGTATTTGATGACAATTCGTGCGGTATGCCAGCATGCATTGTACATTGAACTTTTCATCAATAAAAATCGAGTCAGAATCGTTGCTATTAAGTTTTTACCAAACCATAAATCAAGTTATCATTTATGTGAAAGGTTCAAGAAGAGTACGTTAAGCGAAGGGTCCTGGTCGTATTTACGATCTGTCTAAACCAACTGAGTGATACAGACCGAACAGGGTCTTACCTGAAATAAAACCGCTCCCCTCAGCAGGTCTGGAAATAATCCTCTTTCTCTACGACGCCTTTCCAGGAGTTTAGGGCACCGCTGCGGTGTGCCTTGCTCAATGTTTTTGCCCCTTCAGTATCCACTGATCACGAAATATCGTGCCATCTGCAGTCTTTCGCCATATATTAATATATCAGTAATCGATCGTCAGATCAAGTTTTGGTGCTCAGTTGGGTTTCCAGTTTTCCGGTCGTTACTACTTGTCTCCCGAAAATGTTGGGGGCGTCATGAATAGTATACTAACCTACTCTAAGCGTATTGCAGTCTATTCTTTGTCTTATCTCGTGTTTATAGTCTGATGGCCTTCATTCGAAAGACTTGTACATAATAAACAACGTTTGTAAATTACAAATAATGGTGCTTAGAAAATTAAAGATGTTGAAAGGTACCAAAACCTATTAATAGACTAGAAGAGGCGAATCTGACAGAACAGCCTCACAATAACTGATCTATTATTTTCTCTCTTTTTGATTCTAAGAGATTTGTTTAATTGTACATAGTCCAAGTTTACACTTTGCTCAAATGATTCACAAAACAAAGGAATTTCTCATAATAATAAAATTCAAATTAAACTAATAATTAATTAATTAATCTATTAATTAATCGACCTTTAGTTGTAGGGATATTAGAAATATTGACACTCGGTGGCTTTGATTAGTGAAACCTCTGTAAAAAACACACACAAAACAAAATATCGAACAAACTAATAATTAAAATAATCAAAAAACCTTTTACCTTAAGATATATTTAACTACTAAATTATTAGCCACTAGACTACATAACCAGCTTGGGGCGAACTTGGCTTAGTTCCAACTGTTGTGAATACTAATTTGTTTTTTAATATATTAATGTATATTTTACTGAAACATCAAGTTAATTTTTTTTCTTATTTTATTAGTTTTATTTTATGATATTTTTATATAGATTCATAACTTTATTAATACAAAACATGATAGTATTTCCTTTTATTTATATACTTCTTTATTATTATTTCAAATTTAATTTTTTTTTTAAATTCAGTCGGTATTATTGCTATCATTAACATTAATTTTGTTGTTGTCCATTTTCTTTTTTTCTGTTCTTCAATTCATGTATATATTGTATGGATGAATATTAGATCACTAATACTCAATGCCCTTAATTTGTGAAAGATTATATTATTTATCTTCAATAAATATCACACAAAAATAAATTAATAATTTTATATTCGTTTTGAATATTTTAATAATACATAAATCTAAAAGGGTTTTGGGTTAACGATTGGGTGTTAGAATAATGGTTTCATGTATGATATTCATAATTTTTTTTAATTGTTTGTTTGGAAATGATTGACAGAGTTTATTTATTTCAGTTACATCAATATTCGAATTAATACAAAATCATTTTATTTAGTCTTTCTTTCTCCTAATTTTTTTAATAACTAAATTCATAACTAAACTTATCAACTAAATTTTGCTTTCCGATGTATTAGGCTACTATTTGATTTTTCTTTTAGGTTTATTCAATATTTGAAAAAGAAAATAAGATTAAATGCAACTGTTAAAATTTTCATAACTATTTGGTGAGGAACACAAGAAATCTAGTTCCAATATTGAAGATATGAATACAGGTATTATTTTAAAAATATAATTTTGAATAAAATCTAGGAAGATCACTCCTTTGCTAGGATGTGGAAGTTTTGTGAACGATGAGGTAATTTAAATATCAATTTATAAATTAGGGAATAAAAAAAAGTCGACGAAAGGGCTGCTAATTAGGAAAAAATCTCCCTCTTTCCAATTAGGATCTAATTAGTTCTATAACAACTTCGAAAAGGCCGTTTAATGGATTTTATATTTTTATTTATATTTTAAAGGTCTCTTAATTATTTTCGCAATAATTACAAAGTAAGTGTAATAATTCCGTACTACCATTACTAACTAGAGGCTATCAATACCAAAGCTTCGTCATAGAAATTATTGGAGTAATTATAAGGAATGTCGGCAAAAATGATAAAAAGATAGACGGGATACAGTACTGTTTCATTGGAGGAAAAAACAATTTTCTTTAATATATTGGGCAATTATTGATAATGAGGCTTAAATAATTGAGGCAGTAAGAGCAGTAATTTACCTGGGTCGATACCTCCTTCGTTAAGGGACCTTCTAATTATTTCGGAGACGGTAGCCCAACTCATGCTCATTTTCTGCATTTTGTCTCACTCAAATTCTCTTGGTGATGTACAAGGCACAAGCATCTCAGGTATCCTATATAAAATTTGTATATTTATTTTCAATGATTAAATGATACAATTTGTAAACTTGATTAATTTTATTTGGTACATGAATAAATATGGATCAAGACTAAATATTCAAATATAATTGAAATAACTCCTGTCAGAGAATTTAAGAAACCGCCTTATAAAGCCTTTTGGTAAATGCACCCCACCCTTCATGGGTTGTATTGGCTATATGCATCCATGAAGGGTCTGGGGTGTACTGTGTTGCAGTACTTCGTAAGGAAGTAAAATTATTAGAACGATTGTGGTTTTCGTTTTGGTCAGAATCACGTTTCACCCCAAGATTTTTCTCCAATTAAGAAATTAATTTACTCACGATTCTAGGTTGATTGGCCCACGTGGAGCTCCCAAACCCACAGGGTTGACTTACGGCTACAGTAATAGGATAAATAATCATCAGTTACAGCAGGATTCGATCCTGGGTTCTTGGAGCTAATATATACGTCAAAAAAAGTTTTGCATGACTGTTATTTCCTGAAGTCTAAAAGCTAGGAGCTCTAGGAGCTGAAACTCTATTTTTATTATACTCTAATGCTGTTGGAATCAAATGTATGACTTTCTTATAACTACCAGTTATTATGGAAAGAAGAGGTGATGCATAAAACTTTTATGAGTGTGTATATACATACATACATACACACACACACATTATATAAAGAGTTGGTCCTTTTCTTAGAATTTTCTAACAAAAATAATTTTTTTCATAACTTTTTACTGATTCTTATCTTCGAAGCTGACATCTTTAATATACGAGCACTAATTTTAGGATGTGCAACTAAGGCTCGCAACGTCCCATAAACTTATTTAGCTTCCCATAACCTTATTCTTATTAAGTCCCTCAGGTCTTATTTTTGATAAGCAAAAAATTAAATACGGAGATATCAACACTATACCGAGGATTTTTTCTTTAAATTCTAAAGAAGCTAAGGCATAAATTTAAGAATTTTCCGACTCCTATTGATGGATAAAAAAAAACACGATTTTAACAAATGTGTGAACCGATATTTTACAATCTAGTTCTCTAAAAAGACAAATGATTAATGTCCTTATGATAATTTATATGTATATAAAAAATAGCTGTAAATACCCCCCAACTATGTGATAACGAAGTGGAAGAAGTAGGCAACTTAATAATCAGCCTTCCTGATTAAGAGAGAACCCACTCTGTGCTCTCACGATTTATTTCGCTGGGAAAAGTTTCCAAGATAATGGAAATTTACGGAAAGGCACAATTTTAGAATTCATTGGCACATGATAAAAATCAATAGTTTATCTGGTGATGTATTTCTACATTCTGTATATTTTTTTAAAGGGCAGAAATGATTTGTATTTTGAAACAAAAAAACTCAAAAAGGTTTTGAACAAAGATGAAATTTTTCGAAGAATATGATTCTTGGCTAATAGCTATAATCAGGTTAACTACATTGAAAAATAGCTTATCATTTATTTTAGAAAAGACAAAATTACATCAAATAAACGCTAAAAACGTTTTATGAAGTTGCAAAAAACATAGTAAATATTTTACCTATCTCGAACATAAAAGAGGTCTATTAGTGTTAACCTTTAAAATAGAAAACCTTAAATAGTAGATGAATTCCATGAGAAGGATATTTTTAGCTGGATAGTCAATATCACTGTCAGACTACTGATTTTACCTCACTGGCTGGAAGGTCAGGTCTTTGGAGGCCTCAATGGTTCAAAGTCGATCTTGGGGCGGGTCAACCGTAATGATATTTTAGAAAATCCGTTCTAGGCTTCCGCCTTTTCGCACCTTCGAGATCCTTTTATCGGGAAATAAAAAAAAAAATTCACATGAAAAACTTTTAAATACAATTTTTATATCATAGAGCGTAATTGAATAATTTATTGTAATTCAAGTATAGCCATCAGCTACTTTTTTTCATGGCATTTTCGATAATACAGATTTTTATAGAATACAGTTCATTTTTTTTGTTAACTAATAATGCATAGTTGAATCTGAAATTTAAAGCTAATAGCAGATTTTTTTTCATTGTAACATCCAGATTTGTCTTTTTAAACTCAGTTATAATTTTATTTTAATTTTTCAGTAGCAATTTTTTTTCTATTTGCAGTAAAAATTTTAATGTTATCGGTAACTTTTGGACAAATAAATCACGGAATTGAAATTGTACAAACCAGATTTAAGAAACTTCAGTAGTTATTTCTCCATTTGATTTTTTTTTTGCAACCCTTATTTACAAAATATATTCATATTTATAAAATATACATTTTAGGAAAAAGTAAATAAAGTCTCAACATTTAATAACTCCCTCTTTTTCTTATAATAGAAATAATATAAAATAGTAAGTGGTAAATAAAATTCACCTGACGTACGAGATCTATACACCGTTGAAAAATATAGTAAGACAAAGTTATTCGCTTCAATTAAATGCCATCACAAAATTTCTTTCTGCAGCTATATCACACCCTCCAATCTAATGATGTGAGCTGATGTCAAAAAACGCGGCATAGGTGAAAGCTCTTTATATGAAATATTAATTATTAAAGACATCTATAAATCACACCATAAGATATAGAAAAAGGAAGAGAAGTGCGAATAAATATATCTAAAAAATATCTAGAAAAACTCAAAAAAAAAAATCATAAAGTATCTATATATCTATATATAGATAGAGTATAAAGAACTGCAGTTGAAACTAGTTGATAATGAAAAGTAATATAAAAAGAAATGAAATAAACAGGGCATCACCTCTTATGGTATTAAAATGTATTCTAATAAAACACCATCTGTATTCCAACACCAGGGTGGAAGTTCAAGATTTTATTTCGTGGGACCGTCACAGAAATTAACCCTGGGCCGGATTCGAAACGGCGCCGCTGCACTTCCATGATTGAAAAGACCTACGCCTCAACTCCCTGAGCTACAGACCTCCCTTCAGGCCGTACCATATTCAGTTTTGAGAAGTGGTCAAGATCCTCCTCCATATTGTCTTCCTTTCCTTTAACAGATCATTTCACGAACTCCCCCTATCCTTCTTCCACATCCATCTTTTCTAACGAATTATCTATGGGACTGATTCACTGGTATGATTTTACAAGTACAGTTTTTCCTATCTTTCTGAGTTTCATGATGAAATGCATGGATGAAATAATTTTGCAAAACATTATATAAAGAAATAAATTATGAAATTCAAATGAATGAGAATTAGTCAAGGTAAAAATTTGATGTTCACAACTTAGTAAAAGGAAGGATGAGCAAAAATTATTATAACAGTTAATGATCACTGAAGGTAAACATGTGTCAAAGTGAATCCATGACGTCTTGTGTAATAAAAGTAGCAATGCAACGAAAGTTCTTTTGTAGAATCTCATAGGATCTATGCCAAGGTAGAGAGGAGAAAGAGGTTTCTTGCAGTAAGTTTTGAAAGAGAGGGGGAGGGGAGGAGGTAATCTTTATTCCCCTATGGAGGGAAATGTATCTTCGAGGGTAAAAATTGTTTTCAATTTACAAAAAAAACTCTCTATGGACTCTTATCTGGTCTTAGTTAGTTAGATCTTAGATCTCATCAGATGCTAGTTGTTCCAGATGGATTAAGATAGCAGCTTGATTTCCAGTGTGATGGAGCTGTAGTGAGCAGAGTCCAATGCTCAAAAAATTTAGGAAATACTTCGGATATACAAAAAGGCCTGAATGGAGGAAGATTGTCGCAGTTTAATGTCTTTCTTTTTCTTTATCAGAAAACAATATACCTACTAGTTTTTAGGGGGAAAGAGGGTGTTAATGTCTTTTTTTTAAGCCTTTATTTAATTTAAATATAAAAAAAAATCTTTAGTTATACAGATAGAAATATTTCTATTAATAAGGCATAAATTCGTATTATTAAAGTAACATAAGCTGAATTTCTTAATGTCATGGATTTCCTAAGAACGTATATTTTGTCAAGCTACCAGGCAGAAAATACAACATTATAAATGGATAATCTGTTAATTATTCGTAATAGTATAAATAATTAAATAGTTCTAGTAAAAACAATTATATCACATAAAAATCCTTTAAAAATTAAGAATTAAGAAGAAGTTGAAGTTTATGCTAGGTTCCAGCAGTGGCCAAAGGGGCGCTAGCAGTGCTTACATTGGAGAGAGGTGGGAGGTTATCCACCTATTTCGGTTTACAGAAACAGTTGGATTTTTTTGTATTTTAGAAATAAGGGAAATTTCTATTCATTACCAAATTAAAAGATTTTGATGGGATTTTATTTAACTGATTTAAGTATTGTGTCTTCTCAAATATATTATAACGTAATTTAATTATTTTAAAATAAAAAAAATATAATCAATACATTTGATTAGATGTTGAAATAGATTCATATGCATTTTTATTTTAACGTTTGCTATATTTTTATTGGCAACTTTGTCTCTTCATTAAATATATAAATATCAAATATCTATGATCACCTTTTTTATATATTACTAACTCGGCCTCGGACGATGCTCTCCTTTAATGATTTAAATTAGAAATAATTAAAACAAAAAATAAAATTTGACGTGCTTGTGTTGACTTGCTAAGTGGTGATGATTCACGATTTGAAGAAAGACTCATAAGCTACAAAGCATTTTTAATATAATACATTTTAACTCGAAGGAAAAGGATTGTTGAGGGATGGAAAGTTGGACACTGAGAAGGATTGAATTACTTTGAGGAACAAGATATAAAAAAATCTCAGAACGTAATATAATTCTACTTAATATTAAACTAACGAAGTCACCAATCTGCAGGTTATGCAGAGAGGACGACGCGATTTTTATCATCATATGCTGGTGCATTGGTCAGAATACGGTTACATGTCTTCTTATGAATCCCATCCTTTATGAAACGGTAGATCCTTACGCTATATCTAAATTTGCAAAGGCATCTAGCTCGCTTTCAAAAGAGCAAGGGACTCTGCTGACAGAGCATTGTGCTCTGAGAGACCGTGGTGCACTTATTTTTTATAGGCACGACTGACCGTAGAGGTCTAAGGCCTTGCAAGATGTACTACGGAAATACATCGCGAGTTTCTTAATGTGGTTTTCATTGAGTGGGTTCGTCTCTCCAACGATATTTTTGTGAGTGCTACACATAGGCGAACGAGCTTTACAAATGTGCTTGAAAAAATGCGGGGTAAGGCCAGGGACGAACTTGCAACTTTAGGGTTGGAAGACTGGAGCATTACCACGCTGCTACCGTCGCCCCCTCGCATTGCACTTATACCCCCCTCCCCCCCCCCAAAAAAAAAATTCCATTCTTTTTAAAGTGTACCACTAATTTCACTAACACACAAAAAAAGTAGCAGCTTTTAATTCAGAATGATGTTTGATTGCTAATTCTGAATTGGCATCTGGGTTGTTCTGGGTAGAAAATTCATAAGGGTCCAAAATCCAAGGTTTGGATCTTCCGTGGACCCACTTAATTTTTTAGTGAGTAATTTATATTCCGCAAAGATAAATTAGATAATCGATTGATGACTGGTGATTGTTTTGTCACGATCCCATTGGAGGATGTTCCTAATGAAAGTATATAGAAGGAATGTTTTTAAACAGGAAAGGTCTTATTACTGATTTAAGTGAATCGGTATTTTTAAAGAGACAATTTTTTTTATTAAAGTTTCGGAGCATTAAAAAGCATTGCGTCGACTTTCTTATTATAAATTTATGAATAGGTTGAAGAGGAATTTAAAGTCTAACTTTACCCTTATTGTTACAAGGATTCAATGAACAGTATGGTTAATTGTATTAATGCTCCTATTTCCATATTTAATGCTTTATTAAAATATCCATATAATATATATAATGATGCTATCGTGCAGAATATAATACCGAAAATAATTCGAGGACATCGAATTCTATAACTTAACCACTGGCAATTGGTAAGGGATCGGGTCGATGGGGGGAATGTAGTGAAAATGTCGGAATCGATTCGGTAATTTGGCCGCGAACACTCTCTTATGAATTATTCAAGTTCGGTCGCTGTTCGCTTTAATTAGAAACGTCTTCTTTTTTTTCGGACCAGGGAGTGACTTTGCATTTAATAAGCGTTCCGGGCCTAAGGAGGACTGCAGATATCGACTCTGAGATCCGACCTCCATTAGGGAACGGCAAACGTAATTGGAAAAGATCTAGTGATGAAACTATATTCAAAGACTCCTGAAATATAAATAATTATAATGATATAATGAGAGCTTCTCTCTTTCTTTATTTTTTTTCTCTAGTTATTAAACTTTAATATTGAGATGTAGTAGTTCCTTTATCAGCTAACGAGGTTGGAAAAGGAAATCTACTATCAAGTATAGGTCGTCCTCGTTATATTAATTTTACGCACTACTCTATTTTCTAACGGTGAGTCGGTTATAAATCACTAACACAATGTTGTGTGTTGTGAACTGCCTTATTTATTTTGAGGGTTTTGATTACAGTAATGTCTTTATGATAATTCATATGACCGGAATTCATTTGAAATATATCACATTTTCTGGGGTGTATCTTTATTCTTACCTACATAAATGGTTTTTAGTAATGGTGTAGAATAATAGCCCAAAATTTTGCTTAATTAAACTAATTAGAACCGGAGATATAAAATAAAACGTGTATATTTTTTCCTTTTTTGAGACCCATATTTCACCCCTTTAAGGGAAGTATATATAATAACTATGGTATTTGAAACTTTGAGACGACACTAAAAACGAATATGAAATTCTCTTTTCAGAAAAAAAGAATTCGCTCACCAATTTTAGCCTGAGCCACATTAGATTTTTATAATTTTTTGTAACTATAATATAGCTTAATAGAATCATTACTGATTTTTTCTTATTCCTCGGAAAGAGATGAATCGAATGGTGTACAATAACAGATAAAAAAGTTTATTCATTCTCAGCTACAGACCAAAAACGCTTAATTTTGTCATAACTTTTATTCCACTCGAGAATTAGGGGATTTCATTGTTTTTAAACCTTCCCACGGCAAAAGGGAACATATTGAAAAAAAAAACTGCACGTATATCGGTCCAGAAATCAAAAGTTTATTGTGGACAAAAATTCGACCCTTTCCTTTTATATATACAGATAATTGATAATAATAATAATTATTGAGTTGATATGTTTGTATAAACAAATTAATGTAAAAAGATTCACATATATACAAATAAAACACACACAAACAGCCCAAAACATTTTCTAAGAGCTGGTCTTCGAAATTTCCTAGCTATCGTTAGTTATACTAGAAAAGTTTACAAACATGTGATTAAGAAAAATATATTTGTTGACTTGGGAACTTTATTAAAATTAATTAAAAATAGAGTAATAATTATTTGTAGGGTGGAACATCAATTACCCTACAGACGAATTTCATTAATTCTGAGCCAAATGAAGTTTTCCCACATTAACTAGCAGGAGGGAAGGGGGGAGTAGGTAGAGAGTTGGGATCTGATCGGTATGCTAACAATGTACCTGGCAATCTTAGTAAGCGAGTTTCTAACCAAGACCACCGGGCCTCTTTAAAGACTTTAATTGACCCGAGTTTAACTTTGTCTAGTCAAATTTAACTCCAACTTCTTAATGAGAAAGCCTATTCACAAGTGATATTGTAGCCCTTTCAAAGAAGAAACTAGCAGGCAACTTTAGGCCAGTTTGCGATTAAAAGCTTTCAATACAAACTTTGATTTATAGCCTTCATCAATACATCAATAGATGAAGACTATGGGCATCAATTAAAATTTCATAATCATAACCTATTTACCAAGGTCAGGTGAGCGCCATTTTGGGCAGTGAAAGTGGGTTATTTTTATTGGACTTTGTTATGTATTTTGCATCCATGATTTATTCTTAACTCTGTCACATAGTTTTTATTACGTAAAATTAAAAGATATAGCCGATTGTTTACTCTGTGTATACATCTGTGGTTTAATAAATGGAATATGGTTCGGGTGCGGTCAAATAAAACTCAAATAGTATATGGGTATACTACTTTTATTTGAGCCAACGTTTGGCCCAACGTTGCAAGGCTTCGTCAAGGCTATTTTGACTGAAATCAAGCCAAAACAGCTTCTGTTCAAAACAACTTCGGTCAAGACAGCCCTGACGAAGCCCTGCAACGTAGAGCGAAATGTTAGCTCAAATAATAACAGTACACCAATTTACTATTTGAGTTTTATTTGACCGCGCCCGGGCCATATTCCATTTATTGATACACGGTCAATCAGCAATCTTCCAGTCTGTGGTTTAAATTTTTTCTCATCAAAAAGTGAAGTAAAGTGCACGTAGAGAGACTTCCAACATTGTCTATAATTCATAACAAATACATGAGAATTAATGTATAGTCCTATTCACAATACATCTTACTGAAATCATTTTTGGCTATCATCTTACAAGAAAACGTTTTTAAAGAACACAAGGAGCAAAATTGAAAACAAAAAATATTTAAAAATATTATGAATTATAGGAACTTTTCCTTTTTCCTTGCTTAATATACCTATATTTTCTTTTAAACTAAAATAAAATAATAACAAAAAATCATATTAAACATTTTTTTTTATAATTTATTTATTGTTATTTACAACTGTATACATATATACACATCAAGTAAATTTGCTGTAAGTGATATTATGACATGATACAAACACGTGGAGAATCTACCCATTGATAGAACTCCAAAAATACTTCTAAAGGAGAAGATCTCGAGGATAAGGATTATTAGGTAGTGAAGGAAAAGCCAGGTTAGAAACGAGTTGGTTTGGGTGGTTGGGAAGTTTATTATGGAAGGATTGGTACCTGGTTCTGGCCAAATTGACAATTGAGGTCTTGATGGATGATTTGATTTGTAACAAAGTAAGGAGCATTAAAGATTTTACGAAGGATTTTGGACTGTAAGGATTGGATTCGAGAGGGATTAGATGGTTTAGTGGAGCCCCATAGCTCAATTCCGTATGTCCAGATAGGCCTTATAATAGTCATGTAGATCAGTCTTTTGTAATGGATTGGAAGTTTGGACCGTTTGGCTAGTAAATGTTGTAATATATAGTTGGAATCAACGAGCAGTTTCCTGTCTTTTCAGTCTTGTATGAAGATTCCTTGTCAGTCGTTTTTCCAGATATTAAAACATAAAATAGTATTTAATATAAATTTACAACAAAATAAATCCACATTATATATTTATAATTGGTTTTAAATAACTTTTAAATGATTTATTATTGTATTAGAATGCTGAAAATAAAAGAAAGAAAATCAGGAGACTTAACATCACAGATGAGGAAATTTTTACTAGAGCAAGGTATACTCTATACCTCCTACAAAGTTTATACCCGGTCACATTTTGGGAAATGACGACTAAGAAAGATAGGATTCGACCTAAGATTATGTAAAATTTAAGATTTCCTTTATCGTTACACTTAAAGAAATATCAATCCAGCAATCAAGTTTTGAGGGACGTTGTTTAACAGAGAATAGTGGAAAGGAGGAACGAGGAGATTGAGTGAACCGTGCTGGAACCCCAAACCCATCGGATAAAATTTTTAATGCCAGCACCCTGATAAATAATATAAAGTGGAATTTCCATTAAAAAAGCTTTATTTTATCAAAAAATCTACTTCAACATCTTAGATAAATAAACTTAAATAAGTAAAATCATTATCGGTGAATTTTCCGTGTCAGAGGTGGGTTCCTCACATAACCACAAAAACAAAGTTGCAAGACTTGCTTATATAGACTCAGAAGGATACCTTAAAATTTGTATTTTCATTGTTCTTTTCATACACAGCTTCATATCTACAACTGTTTCTAGACAATTGAATTCTGTATGGTCTTTGTTGAGAAGAGTTTTGGTCGTTGACAATGGGATACAAGGACAAGGGCTCAATTACCTGAGGTATTTAAAATTTTATCCGATGGGGTTGGGGTTCGGGCACGGTTCACTCAGCCATTTAAAGAACGATTTCATGAATATAGTAGTAGTACAGGACCAGACCAGGTAAAGAAAACTCCTAAGTTCCTATTTTTGCAGTAGGTGAATGAAAGTTTGGACTGTATGCTTACCAAATACATTCAAACACCTAACCAGGCTGTAACTGATTGACAATTGTTGATTTCGATAGCATGGAAAAAAAATGATGGTACTATCGAGAGATTACCTTTCCATTTAATGGGAGAAGTTTACGTTGTAACACCGGAGAAAGTTAATTAAATTATCACAAAACGTAACTAACAGTCTGTAATGTAAAATAAAAGATTTAATGGAGTTAATAATATGGAGTTGACCACAACTTTATAATCATTGTATTCATAAAAAAAAACCTAACATCTATTTATATATCACTATTTTATTTATAAATTGACTTGTCTGATTTGGCCCAAAATTAGAGGGAAATTGAATATCAGAATTAATCAGGTCTGATATCGATTTTTAAAATTTGAAATCAATCAAATTCCATCCACTGCATTCACATTTCCACGTGGGAACCTTTTTTCTCTGACAAACCTATATTTTGATAACTGCTCGTCAGACTAGACCCAATGTTGAAGAAATGTTAGTGTAAACAAGGTATTAAATACATATAACTAAATTCCATCCTATAGTGCAGCTTATTCTGCGAAAAATTGAATTATCTAGTTGCAATTTTACGAGGCCGTTATAGCTGAGGGAGTTGAGGTGTAACCTTAGTAATCTCATGAATCCTTTGTGGGTAAGGAGGCTGACTTTTACTATGTGACAAATAAAATTAAAAAAAAAAATAATAAACTATATCTCAAAAACCGTCGTTCGTGATGTTCTGTGACTTTTTTTCGGAATTAGCTGCGTCAAAGACATGAAAAAATAATTTTGCTCAGCTAGATTTGTTATATGACCCCTATGAGCGTCCGATCAATTTGTAAATTCTGTTACTGTACCGACTGTTGTGTTTTGGTCAGTATCACGCTCTACTGACAGACTTTTACCCAATTAAGTGTAGGCACTAAATAAGGCTAAGGGGAACCCATAGGTCTGACTTACGGCTACAGTGAAACTGAAAATAATCTGCCACAGGCGGTATCGATACGAACCTCGGTCCTTGGAATTAGTAGCAGAATGTCTTACCTCAAGTCTACCCACTTCCACATAAAACCAAATAACGACAGATACAAAGTTTTGTTTGTATTTTTGCATATTAAATGAAATAAAAATAAACAAATCTAGGCAAAACACACATAAGCTAATAAAGTAACGAATACTATCTAAATACTAGTATCTGTCGACTATCTCCGTTTAAACCCAACAATTGTGTTCTAAAGGATTTAAATTCAATAAAAAATACCTGCATTGAAGGAGACAGCAAACATTTTTTAAAACCAATTTCCTCTTTAGGAATTCAACAAAATTCTATTGACGACATAAGAAATTTTAAATATTTTAACTTCCTGAATGAAACAATCAGAAAAACCAGTAAAAGTTAATGTGGATTTTGAGACAGCGGTAACAATGATAGAGAACCAGAAGATAAGTATTATCTTAAAGTAGTATTTAGTATTATATTACACACTCTCTTATTAGGGAAAAAAAATAGAAGTACACATTACGGTCTAGTGCATAGCTAAACATGGAGATAACATATTTTATTTATAATGTTCGACAAGCTGAACTCTAGTATCTGAAATTAATGGACGCTATAGGGAAACCGGGGCATGTTAGCATAAGGTTACCACGTGACGTCCTATTCTACAGGTAGTTAAAACAGAGTTTTCAGTTCTTGTGAGCTCCCTCGAAAGATTGATTTATAAATGTTTATTTTTCAGCTTATAAAGTGAGTTTTTGTTTTCGTTTATAGAATTTCGATTTTAAACAACTCTTCATATATCATCATATATTATTCTTATTTTCATTATGATTATTGTCGTTTAAAATTATTCCAATTTTTGGTGTGAAGGGGGGAGAGATGGAGAGGGAGGGGTTTCTGGACCTTAGCAGCCATTTTCGTTTTGAAGTCCGGTTAAATACTGGTTAGTCAAAACGTTTTGGGGCTGGCTGGTGTATAGTTAACTTACCACATCTATGTAGTCCAACCAACCCCAGTCGTTTCACATTTCTATCCTTTATTGATGTCTAATTTTTTAATGATAACCTACTATTACGAAACAAGATCGTATTTTTTTGCTTTAATGCTTAACTGCAGTACCGGACAGGATTCCTAAGGATTCATCCATGATTGTTTTATTTTCGAAGCTAATTTTCGTTGACCAAGTACTTAAGTGAAAAAAACATAAATAGAATTAATGATCCGAAATAAATTATTAAAACAGTTTTTAAAACTACATGGAAGTGAAAATTAGCTTCTATGAACTATTAGTAATGTCGTATCTCAGTAAGGAACCTTGATCGGCACTGCAGTTGAGCATTCAAGCAGACAAACGATATTACCTTGCCATCGATTAAATTCTTGTGAAGACGACGAACAAGACTTTGAATTGAATCCCGAAAGAGAGTGCAAATATAGAAGTAATTTTCAGGGAGAGTGATGATCTACGACATGTGATTTCTGGTTTTTCAAGATTCAAAACAGCATTTTTCAATTAAGGAACTCAAGATTATATTATAGACTAAACAGCAGGAAAGTGGATAGAAGCATAACTATTTTAACGATAATTTGTTTAAAATTAAAGGCACCTAATACTCCGGGATTGTAACTTTAATAATTATATATTAAATGTAATGGTTGATAAGAATGTAAAAAAATATCAAATTCTAGACCTGTCCAACAGCAAAAGAAGGAATTACAGTATCGGACGTAGTTCCTTTAAAAAATAATCAAAAATACTCAGATAGTTAATTTTTAGATCATGGTTTATTACTTGTTTATAACATTTCCAGTTTAATTACTTGTTTAGCCTTCTATTTAATTTTAAATTCTAAAATATTTTTTAGAAATACCAATTTAAATGTTCTACTCTTCCTAGCTAAATGGCCTCGTAATTATTACCTATGTTATCATAAGTCAAGATATAAGTAAGATAAGAATCCATGAAGCGCCTATTCAGTATTTTACTTAGTCATAATAAAATTTAAAACCACACAACAGAAACTCAAAATACGGAAGTGAGAGACAATGTGAAAGCCAGCAGCTAACTATGTTGTTTAGAAACATTAAATTCTCTTTTTCAAAGTTGAGATAAAAAGCAGATATAGAAGTTAAAATGTATGTAGACAAATAAATACAAGCTGTATACTAAGCAATATAGAGAAGTAGGTGAGTTGCTTGCACCTCAACTTTGTAACGATATGTCGATGCTTGGGTCCCCCAAGGCAGTGTTTTGAGTCTTGATTTACTGCTGACATTCTAATCAATCACGACACTTTCTGGGTAACATTAGTCGACAATACAGTCATCTTTTCATCTCCTCCTGATTTTGTAACGGCCTCATACACTATTTGAAGAATGTAATTTCTATTACATGAACTTACGTAGATTGGGAGTGGGACCGCGTGTTTCGGATGCCCTGAATGATGCCCAAAAAAACATAGAAATGGTTTTAATTTTCTTAAAAAGGAATAATCTTTTGTATAAGATCTAAACCCAAAAGTTTGTCATATGTATTAAAAAATTCTAAAATAAGAAATTATTCAAAATTATTTAGCAATTAAAGAATTTCAAATCTTGTAATAGAAGTATAAAGTGAGAAACAAGGGCGTTGATGACCTCAGAGTTTTACGCCCAAAAGCCCCAACCAACAACAACAACAACGGCCTCATACAATCTGCAAATACACCTAACCTAGATCGAGCAATGGTACGATCTATTGCTGATAAAAGTTAACGAATCTAAACGCACTCATGTGAGCCTCACCTTCCACCGCTTTTTATCCTCCTGTTCTATTTTATAGCACTTTATCAAAATTATATTAATTATAATATTGATTATCAAAATTCCATAAAAATCTTTCCAATCATCCAAATCCTTTGGCCAATTATTATCCAGTTCTTGTAATCCTCACAATCCACCACGAAAGTAGAAGGTTCAAGGCTGGTATATCTCTCACGCAGGGGAATAGAGTGGCATTGGGAAACTCAGGCAGAGCGTGTAAATATTTTATATATTAATACGGATGTAAATTGTATTTACTTGTAGATATTCAGATTTTTCGTTTATTTATATTGATATAAAAACTACTTTTTTTATAATTCATTTTTTTTTAAATTTTATTTATGATTTCAATGTGAATATAATCAATTATATCACTACAGGATAGCGAAATCTTAAACTTTGACAAAATCATGACCGGATTATTAGCAAGCTCGTTTTACAGGATAGTTATGCACTTTTTAAGTAAACTCAGCTAAGAAAGGAATTTATACAGCTAGTAACAATAATTATTAAATATATATACATATTATTCACTGTTATGAATTTATGATGATAAATGTTTATTATATTCCTTAATATAGTATGAGTCGGTTTAGAAGTTTATCTGGTTTTAATAATGCATCAGACAGAAGCGAAGAAGTGCTATAAAGTGTGGTTGGACTTCACCTGCTGTATATTTTACGGAGTCTGGTCTCTCAGATATCCCCCGAGACAGGCGAGACTCTAAATAATTTACTTTAAAGCACTTTTACTTGGGCCTACAAATAAAATAAAATGTTTTCAAGGGCCCTTAAATAATCTTTATTTTCTTTTACTTTCAATTCTTCTCTTGCACTTGCGGAGAGAATGGTTTATTCAAGAAAGCTTCATGATTGTGAAGTGTAAATATGTCAATTTTTTGGAAATTTAAATATATTTAAATTTTATATAACAAAAAAGGTTTTATTTTAAAAACTATTGTCATTATTTACCCCTACTAATGTTTGAGTGTTAGTTGATAGGTCTCAAAATCTTTTTTTAAGGTATCAATATATTTTTTTTTATGTGTTTAAAACTTTATTGAAATAATATAGTACAATCTATCACACTCAAGAGCAAAGATTATTAGGGATGTAAGTACACAATCTTATCATATGTACACATTGAATAAAATAATAAGTAAATAAATAATAACAAATAAAATAAAATAATCAAATATAAACTAAAATATAATTATAAATACACATTGTAAATAAACATATTTTGATAATGATTCATGATAAGGAAAAAAAAAAGCGAATAATTGAAATAAAGTAAATAAAATTATGACCACAACAATAATACCTATGTACAATAGTTACGTTACCAAGGGAACCCCGAATCAAGCCCTGTCACCCAAATGTGGATGAAACTTCAGGATTCCAGTTCTTCTCTCACAGCCACGTTATTGGTATTAAGAACCAATGGGTACTTGAGCCACAGATACTCAGGAGATGAGTGAAGAAGCAAGTCATTGCTGGAATTCCAATAGCATGTTAACAATAAATCTGAAAGGTTGTGACATAATTATGAGCAGTGACCATTGTTTGATGGAATTCGGACTGCAAGGATTGGATGCGTTTAATGTTAGAAGGTTAAGCTTCCTCCACAATAAAATTCGGATAACTCAAGCAATTAATCAAGTATTCTCCTGAACTTTTTCTAACAGAAATCTTTTAACTTCCATGACTCACCTATCTGAAATGATTAAAACTGAATTAAGCGAAACTATTTCAGTAAACAAAAAAAAAGAAGATATTTATTACATAATATTTCAAGTCCTGATATCGTTATAACACAAAATTGAACTTATATATTTATATGAATTGCAAAGTGTTTCGATTAACTGTGGTTTTTGTTTATGAGATCCATGACCACGTTATTTCGCATCATCATCATGATTCAGAATTTTTCATTTTAAAACTTCAACACTTTTGAAAGCGGGTGACATCAAGTCTCAAGAAAGGGAGACGCTCTATTCTTTTGACAATACAGCCTCTCTGAATAAACTAAACAATAAGAGTATGTAATAGTATTCTGGGGTTTCGAATGTGTTCTCGAGATCTAGAGGAAGATAGTAGCCAATCTCCTCCCATAGCAGATCCTGTATTTCATGTAGCACCCTTAGATATAAACATCAATGGGATCCGACTACCTGGAAAGGGTAGCCGAGAGCCTCCTGAATATGTTGGGGTCCAAAAATAAGCTACAAGGCCCCCCCTTAGGCTGAGGGGAAGCCCCTCCTTGGGCTAAGCCGGCTCAGGGCAGCTCCGCCTCTGGATATATTGTTACCTCTTATTTGGACAGGGCCAGGACAACATGCTTCATCTCACTGCCCGGGGCCAACTGTGTCGTTCTTTATAATGGCGATTCCATAGCAATCAAAGATACCTCATTAACGTTTGACTTAATATGGTGCGGATGTGTGTAACCCTATATTATTTCTGTATACAAATAAAGTAATTTATATATTAAAATGTAAACAATATATTTTAGCGCTCTTCATAGCATTAAAACGTGATTAGAACATGATTTTATTTTAGGAAATATACAATAATTACTTTTTTATGTGGTGGGAATTTCAACTGCTAGGATAATTTTAAGAAATGATATAGACTGTAACAAATTATGAAATATTAATTTTAGTTTCAAAATCCAACTACAGGACACAATGTAGAACTAAATTAAGATCTATAGAAAATAATTTAGTTTAAAAAATGTTGTAAATAAATAAAAGATTTATTGTATAAACAATGTTAAAGGGAATTCACTAAATATTTTACTGTAAATATTTGCTAGTTACATCTTAACATTTACAAGCAATTTTTAAAATCAAAATTAATAGCACACATGTTTAGATGAAGTTAAAGATTAATAAAATAAATAAAGTCTTTGTAGAATTTTCAGAAAAAGTGCCCGAGTTGGAATATTTCAGAATCTAATGTCATCTTTAGCCCATTAAGTATATGTTACGTACATATCGGTGGAAAATAAAACCACAATAATTATTTCAACATAATTAATACAAATAATTATTTTAACATAATTAATACAAATAATTATTTTAACATAATTAATACAAATAATAATTTTAAAATAATTAATACAAATAATTATTTTAACATTATAAAAGTTAAAAATAATTCTTAAATTTATGTTAGTGACCTTTTTTGAAGGAGTAATGTGCTCCAAGCTTCTGTAATTTAAAAGTAAATAAATTCAAAAGCTTAAAATTGCACACCTGCCAGTTACCAGCTCAATCATTATTTATAATAGATGGTTTTTTTACCTCAATTAAGTAAATAACAATTGACCAATAAATCTTTGTAGTGAAGCAAGTAACAAATAAATTTAATAAAAATGGCCAACTCTTTCGGAAGTACCAAGGGTTCCAACCGAGTAATAACGACAAAGCCAAAGACAAAGAACATGAAATATAATGTCGAAAGGATCAAAGCACCGACCGGAAATTTCTTCCATGAAATTAAATTTCTGTGACTGTCTTGACACACTAAGAAAAAATAGACAATAGTATTCATCTGGCACAGGACGTGTTCAATATTAATGATTAGGAATAAATATAATATTGAATAGTATTGGTATTCGTTTAAAAACTAAAATATAAATACAAAATTCGTGAGAAACGGAATTCTTAAATTGTATTCATTGTCAGTGAATACAATCCGTCCTGAGGCCGCTCGTTCACTGTGAGCAGAAAACTACGATAAGTTGCGATATAAATTCGTTCCAAATCGCACGAACGATTCGAACACATGACTCGGTAGGGGACGCCGTCCACTGGCTCCATATTGTTTGTCAGTTTTCGTCAGAACAAGTGTGAAGTAGTAACCGATCCCGTTCTGCTGAGATTTAGTCGCCATCGATTGCAAAAAAAAAAAGAGTGAAAACTGCACTGTAAATAGTTAATTTGGTTGTTCAGGAAAGGAAATATTTGTGGGACCAACGGGAAAGTGACTATCATATGCAGGATGAATAACAACAAATATAGAACGAGGTTTCGACAGAAATAAAAATACTCGGTAAATTACTGGTGGTTAGGGTCGTTCGTAGCTCAGGTAGTTTGGAGGTGCAAGGTCTTTGCAACCTGAGAACTGTGGGCGGCACCGGTTTAAATCAGGCCTGGGGGTTGACTTTTTAATTTCTTTGGTTGCCCACCTTCACCATGGTTAGAATAGGTTGGTTAACCCTAGATAACCCCCTTCCCCCTTATGTCACAAAACGAGTAGAAATGGGGTTAAAAAAATGTAACAGGTAGTCATTGTCAATTTTAAGATCGTGCCAAAAGTGAAAAAAATCACCCTACTTGTTTCTTTTTGCATGAATGTGATTCACCCACATTTTTCGTCCTTACCGATATTGCCTGTTCCTAATTCGTCGGTAAATCCAATTAGTTCCAAAACGAAAAATTCTTCATCAGGAAAACTTTTCTGAAGAGCCATCTGGTCTACTTTCCATCCGGACGAATAATGAGTCAATGGTCGACGGAAATTCCTCACGAATTCGTTGATTCGTTGTTCGCGGCTTTCCATTCCCAGTGAGCGAGAGGCCTAAGACCTGTCGAAGTGTTGGTGCAAATAAAATCAATTTCACTCCACCAATCGCCTCAACTTAGTGGTTTCGGTTATGATAAAATAAATAATTATAAAAAGGAAATTTGAATTAATTTCTTAATTTTAAATATATAATTTAAATTTAAATTGAAAATCTAGACAAACGGACTAAACTTCTAATTCTTTAAAAATGACTGATCTATATGACAGTTATGAGGCCTATCTGGACATATGGTGATGAGCTTTGGAGCTCGACTAAACCTTCGAATTCCTTTCGTATCTAATCCTTACCTTACTCTGTCACAAATAAAATAATCCATAAAGACCTTAATGGTCCTTATTGCAACCGATATAGCTAAAATCAGATATCAATCATTCCATTATAAACCCCCTAACCAACAAAACCTTCAGTTTCTAACCATGCTTCTTCTTGACAATCCTGCAAGATGCCTGGTGGCCTTGAGATATATGAATAGAGTGCTACCAATTGGTACTCTCTCTAAATTTACTTGATGTAATTTTATGTAAATACAGATGTCAATAGTAATAAATAAACTTAAAAAAATGAAAGTGTATGACTAACACTTTAATAAACTAGTTGTTGATTTGAAAGCTATCAATATTTTTAAAATATTTAAAAAAAATCCAACAACCAATTATAATTATAAGAAATCAAGATTTCTGAAATTACAAGTTTTGACGTGATTTCTTCTCCTAGAAGAAAATCCTTTATATTTTTCTATTCCGACCACTAAGAAGCTGAAAACATCCCAGATTCTTGATATGCTCGTCTCACGTTCTCTTGTGCATTCTATGAATACAAGATCGGCTCAATAGCCACCGGTACGTGTATACCCTCCCATAGAAATGTTGTTGTTAGCAAATCTTTTATTTTTCTCTTATCTACATTTCAAATTTGTCCTCATTTCTATCCGCTAAAAAAGCTGCTTACATTCTTAATTACCTGCATATCAGTACTAGTACTCTGTAAAAGTAGTTCTTCAATAACTGTACTTGTGTGTCTGTGCAATCGCGTTGCTCTTCAGAAATAATATGTCCCGAAAAAATAACAAAAATAAAATTATTTTTCGGAATGTTTTTTTTTTTTTTTTTTGTTACATCCAACTGGATAGCAGTCTCAATACTCAATCAAGGAATAGTGAGTAGAGCATTTTACTTCAATGAAACTGGTTCAAAGAATGTTTATCGACTGAAAATCGATAAACATCACTTTATCTTTATTTCTTAAATACCATCATGGGAACTCATTTCGATATTGACTGCATATATTGTTTGATTTTTACACAAATTACATAAATGTTTACATTAATTCCAGATTGTTCCAAGCAATTGTACTTGGAACTTTTAAACCATAGGAGTTTAACATTATGTTACATTATAATTTATTTATGAAGCAATGATGACAATTAAAATCACAAATTTTTTTTACTGTTTTATATGTTTTAAATTTTAGTTATTTTCTTGATTTATATTCATTTTATTTTTTTTTTTAAATATAAAAGTAAAATTATCATAAATGCAAGATAGTTTTACTTGTTTATTGTAATACAGTCTATGTCATTTCATTACGTTTGTCTCTCATTAGAAAATAATTTGGTTGATATATTTAAAAAAATAATCTTCAAAAAATGTAAAAAATCAAAAGTGTTTTTTTAAAAATGTTTAAAAAAAAATTAGCATAATTATTATAAATAAACTTATGAACAAAAGTCTATATGGGTTATCTAGTTGACTATATGGGTATATTATTATGATTAGAAGACTAATTATAAAAAGACTGGAAAACTAGAAAAGTTACAATATTTCTTCTTTTTCTAGACCGGCAGCGTATTTTAACGTTCTGTTATTGAGTAAGTGACAGTATGGGGCGCAGTATTGCCTCAAATCGTCATTAAACTTTTTTTTCCGCCAATCAAAAAACCACTCAAACCCATTCAGTAACATAACCAGTATTTTAAAAAAAATATCTGGCTAAAACTTAATCAATGGTTGAAATGTAGGAAAAATCTCGCCCCGAGATGGGGTTCGGTGGGGCACTGAAAAATAATTCGAAAACTGCTTAAAACTTTTCTGATGATAGACCAAGATATGGTAAACAAAGCGAACAATTTTATTTTATTTGATTTTGAACGGAAATCTAAGAATCATCTACTAAATTAAATTAATGGTCAATCATTTATGTAGAATAATTTTTAATTTAGCTATTATGTTGTAACTCATAAGAAATATTTGCAGAAGCAAAATATTTGGTTCTGAAATATAACCTAATGCAGATAAACGTGTAAGAAGAATGCATCATATCTCTTATAAAATCATAAATCTCAATGATAGATTAATAAGTAACATATTGATAAATCAAAAAAACTCTTATAAGATTCAATAAATGCTGAATGAAAACAGTCAACTAAATGTAAGCACCAAGAATCAAGGAACTGAGCAGCAACCATTGTGTCATCAAACGACCAATGCCTAACTAGCCAACATGGAAGGAGAGAGAAGCGAATTCCGATGGGACCTTTGCGATGTTTCTACAGCCGCGCTAACTGTTGCCTAAAACATGTACAGGAGTGTCCCTCATGAATATAGTTTCATGTCACTGTTTCGAGATAATGCTACAATCGCACAACACGTTTCATGCGAGGACGACTTTAGTATTGACTTTAAAGGAAAAAGGCTATAAATAAAAGTTATTAAAGAAATTAGAGTGTGACCTTGATAATTTTATCCGACTAGCTACAGTTACTGTATGACTATAATCCGTCCAGTTGTAGATATGTGACAATTCAGCGAACGGCTTAGCCAATTTTCAGTTTTCATTATTTGCTTTTCCAACAAAAATTTGTATCTCGCCTAATACATCCGTTCATGTCCGCCCTAATTACGTAAACTGTTATTTTAGGATAGTAATTATTAAGTATACAGTTTCATGAATTGTGTATGTTAAGTAGAATTTTTTGATAATATTATATTGTTAATACCAATGAGCATGATATTAAAGAGAAGGAAACATATAAAGTATTTTGTTACATTACGAGGGTGGTTTGACAAGTTCTCGGAATGTACTAGAAAGAAGTGTCTTACCTCGATGGAACGTCTTTTATTTTTCAACTTAGTCCCCCTTTAGACTAATGCATTTGGTCCAGCGATGTTCCAATGCCTTGATCCCATCTCTAAAATTAGATTCCTCCAGGCCTGCAAAATACCTCTCCAATTCAGCTGTCAGTTCTTCCGTTGTGGGAAATCTCCGTCCACCTTGGAAAATTTTCAGCTTGGGGAAGAGATTAGCACTTGTGTGCAAGCGGGTGTTGTCTTAATGAAAGATGAATTTTTTCCTTGCCGAGGCAGGCTTTTTTCGCGTATCTTTTCCTGTAGTTGGTCTAGGAGGTTTGCGTAGTATTTCCCATAATTGTTTGGCCAGTAGGAAGATAATCTATGAGCAGAATGCCTTTTTCATCCCATAATACGTAGGTCATGACCTTTCCGGCAGAACGTACTGTCTTTGCTTTCTTTGGTGATAGTGACTCAGCGTGTTTCCACTGTTTTGTGTCTGAGGTGGTACCAAGTAGTAGTGGACCCAAGTTTCATCTGCGCAAAAAACGTTGACTCTTGTTGGTTGCGCTGAAAACGGGCAAGATTTTGTTCGGGTATTTTCAATCTGGTGCGTTTATGGCCCAATGTCAAGAGTCGCGACACCCATCTTGCGGATAATTTTTTTCATCCCCAATTCTTCGGTTAAAATCTCAGGCACTTTCAGTCTACGATCCTCTATGACCTTTTTATGCACTTTTGCGATAGATTCTGGGGTCGTAGTACTTTTTGGCCGTCCACTACGCGGATTATCATCTTAGCTCTCCTTACCAAATTTAAACTCACTTGGCAACAGTTGAATATGAAGGAGCAGAGTCCCCCATTATATTAAACATTTACTAGCCTAAAATATGCTAATTATAAAGAATCTATAAAATTGGTATTTCTTTACACCTACATTAATTAACAATATATGTATGACATTTCAAACATTTTGATTTATATTCTTGTAGAACATGACATTTATAGCACATCAGACTAAATTATGAATAATTAAGAATACTCACTGCCAAAAAACATGAAAAATACAATATTACCATCACACTAAGGCTCCTCTCAGCAAACCTCACAATTTTTGGGCTAGAAGTGATGAAGAAAAATCAGACTTATTTGCCTCTCACCTTACGAACGTATTTCAATCACATCAGGATTTTGCTTGACCAACAGTACTGCTTAGATATCAAACAAATTCTCCTTTTCTTTTTTTTCTCCCATCACACCTTCGGATGTCAAATTTTTCATAAACAAATTATCACGCACAAAAGCTCCTAGTTCTTATCTAATTGCACCTAAAATTGAACAATTGTTTTTCTAAAAAAACCGCAATGTTCCTTGCCGATATTTACAATTCAATTCTTTGACGTACTTAATATATGGAATTTTCCAATAATCGAAATGACGCCAAACCCAAACAAACCACTCGTCCAAATTACTTCTTGTTGACACATAAGCCTGTTATCTCTATTTTACAAAATACTTGAAAATTATTCTTAAAGTGGTTCTATCCTTCCGTAGAAAAAATGTGAAATGAAACTTTAGACTCGCATACTTAACAATTCCACAGTGCCATAGAGCAGTTGAAGTCATTGGTTTGGCATTAGAGAAAAAGGAATGCTGCAGAGCATATTTCTTAGATGTCCGATATGACTTCGGTAAAATGTGGTAAGGAGGTCTCCTGAGCAAACTTAAAAAAATCCTAGCGCAGCCCTATTGCTGAATTATAGGATCAAATCTTGAGGATAAGTTTTTCATAGTTAAACAAGATGGATAATATTCCGACTATTGTCATATCGACGCGTGGATACTGCTGAAGAGTATTTTAGGTTTAGTTATGTACTCTATATATACACTTCTAACATTTCACAAATAACGCTGATGACACTGTAATACTTTCCACGGATGTCAACCCGACCACAGCTGCTCACAACGTACAGAACTATTGGACTTTAGTTGGATAAATGGCAAACAAAAATTAACATACAAAAATCGAATCGATACATTTACACCTAGATGTTTAAACTGTTCTCAACTAAAACTTTACAATATCCTGTTACCTAAACAGATACCCAAACCACTTGAGCCTTCCGATGGATTGCTGACCTGGAAATCCTAGGTAATAACTTAAAAAAAGAATCACCGAAATTCTTTATTTCGACGACTACTATATCATAAAAATTAATTATCACTTACTAACAAACTTAAAATATACAGCACGCTGCGTAGACTAATATGGACTTACGCCACTCAGTTATGGCTTCTGCAAAAAATTCCACCTTCAGTCCATTCAGATTTTTTATTCAAAATATCTCTGATGAATCAATCACATTGCCATTTACACCACGAACAAATCATTACACAAGGATCTGGACATAACATTTGTGACTAACATAATGAGAACAATAGAAAACTTTTCATGACTCACTCGCAGGAAACCCCAATCTACCGTTACAAACATTAAACTGACACGCTACCACTAAATCCGACAAGAAGACTGAGCATTAGATGGATATATTAAGGAGTGTCTTCATTGCAAGTCTTTTCCACTCATTAATTCATATCGATTATGTGCGGGAGTTGCCTAATTGATTACGAATTTATACTACATGTAAATTAGATAATGTTCTTGTAGAATCCGGCTAGAATTTTACTTTTAGAGTTGATGCATTTAGGTTTTTTTTTTAGAATATACTCTTTTAAGAGATTATTGGTTTTTAGATTTTTTTTCTGCTAAGGTTTATAGCCCGTTGGCTTTCCTTTATCCCTCTAGTTTTCATTCAATACTCCATCTATAATTTATTAGCAACTGCTTTGCTCTTCCTTACGGCCCACGCGATGAGTACCATTGGGGTGAGTGGGCTTTATTCAACAGCATTATATCAAAAAAATTTCTTCCTTCCTATTTTTCTCAACTTATTTACGAAGTCTGTGTAGAGCAGTATGCCTTTATAAGAATTTCCTCTTATTCCTGACAGAATAATATTTCACATTTAGCGAAGGAAAACAGAACTCTGGAGTCTTTGAACTACGTAAATAGTACAATCAAACATCATTTTGTAAAAATTACATATTAAAAAAGCTACTTACTATTGTTAATGGAAGAGTTATATCTGGCCTTGAATACATAATTATTAATTTTTGAAATAAAGTTTCTGTTTTGGCGTAAGTGGGAAGACGATAACAGCGCTAATATTGAAAATGAACAATAGAAAATTTAAAAAGATATAAATAACGCAAAATGCAATAAAAGTTCAAAAAACTTTAATCAAACTAACAATTCCTCTTAATAAGTAAGACATGATGGAACTGTCGAGAGAATGTTTCAGTGGCAAAGAAAAAAGATGAGCCATTGTGCTTTAGGGCGAGACCAAAACTGTAATAAAAGTTGGATTGGTGTTCATGAGACTTCTGTACTCTTAAAAACTTTCTTATAAAGTGATGTCGTGGGAAATGCATAAAGGAAGTGTAAAAATGAGAAATAGTACTTTGAAAAAAAGAATAGACAGGATGAAATGTGTTACTAAACTATGTTGGGCCCAATAATTCAACCATAGATCGCTAAGTCTCAATACTTACCTTGAATACAAGAAATTTTCTGTAACCACACAGAGGATCTGGTGAGGGGTGACTACGAAAAAATCTTTTCAAAAGGTTTGTCGAGAATATATATGCAAATAAAAAAATCCTTTTAATTTTTCTAGCTATATTCTAGCTTATTAAATAAAATTGAACAGGAGTAAATTACCTAAAATCTAGATTATAATAGTTTCTAGTGTTTGGGTGATGGATTTTATAGTGAGCTCAAGTCGAATGTAGGAATGCAGTTTAGCCCGACGATTTTCGTTCAAGTGGCTTCATTCGCATTCGATCGGTGGTTGTTGATTCGCACCAGATTTTGGACTTTTTGTGATATTCTACATTTCATGACTACAGGGAGTTTGATATAACATAACAGAAACCTTAGAGTATAAAAGGCCCTAGATTATACTGTTTGGATATATATGTATTTAATTTTTTTTTTTTTTCAAAAAGTGTGCCAAGTTTCTAGAGATATTGGTAGATATTGTACTTTTTTCAAAAATTATTTATCTAGTGGAATTGAAAGCTGTCATAACCGAAATAAAGAACTATTAAAACATATAAGATTAAAGTTAACGTTATCTTTTCTTGAACATTTTGTTTCTTTTTTAAAAATAGTATTAAAAAATATGTGATTTTAACGACGTGAATTTAGACCTAAATAAATCTGAACTGAATATATGTTTTTGGTAATTGGTTTGAAATTACAACTTTTTTTAAAAGGATGGTGATGATCAGAAACAATAAAAAAAAATTGGGGACTTTAAGAACAATAATAAAGACAGGAATACTAGAAAAAATATTTCCAATTTCGGATTCAAAGTTAGCTGCTATCACATAATTAGAAATTCCCACTATGGAAGATATTAATAATTAAAACTGAAAATATCTTCTGAATCAAAGATAGAACCATATGATTAAGTTAATATCTGTAATTCAACATTCTAGGGAGCGACGGTCCTATATCACTTTCGAAATATTTGCTTAAAAAGGGGAAGAGGATACTCTAAGATAGTTCAATCGAGCAATATTTAAAAGGCGCTTGAAATTTAAAAACGGCGCGAAAACGCCCACACTCACCCTCCGTGGCAGCCTTACTTATCTGAATTTTCAAATAGACAATCATAACGAGTAGTTTGGTCGATGTACGAGATGGCACAATCTCTTGGTTACCAACTCATTCATTTCATAAAACAAAAATTAATTATGTGAAATAAAGTATATTTATATTTTCGTTATGTAATCTTTTTTACAGTTTATTAAAAGATCTTCCTCTTTGAATGAAAATAAAATAACAACAAACATGATTAATAAAGTATGGAGCCAAGGAATTATGAGTGTTTCAGATTAGGATTACCTGGAATCATTAAAAGTTTAAATTATTAAAATTAATGTACCCGGCTCCAGTCTTTGGCATTAGCCGTTGAACACCATCTAAGCTTAGTTTAATGACATTAACTTGCTGTTTTCTTAATCTTCGTTAAAGTCATAAGAAGCTTAAATGTATCGAATTACTTCAGTCTGTGGGGTGTGAAGGAGCTTTATAATTTATCTTTAAATATTTCACAATGCTTAGTCTCCTGGCCAGGAATATTGAGGTAGATATAAATTTCGAAAAAGGTAATTAATTTCATAGTGACTTCATAGTAAGTATATTTTATTCTAGGCTTACAATACTATTAATATATCAGATGTTTAATTAGTAATGATAACATTTCTTATTATGTCTTCCTTTTCTTCAAGGCGTTTTCAAGTATGCTTTAAAACATCTATTATTAATTTTTTCCCGAACATATTGGATATCATGAACTAATCATGATGTTGACTTGATAAAAAAAAATTGAATATTAATTTTTTTTATAATTTATAAATTTTAATCCACACTCCTTAAAAAGTATAGCATTCTAAAATATAAACCCCGTCATTTTATTGTTGTCATGTTAACTCAAACATTGTTGTTGGCTATAACCAGGCACCACTCATAAATTCATTAATGTTCATTCATTTAATAATTATTAAATCCAAAAATAATAGGTAATGTTAGTTATTGAAACATTGTATACCTATTTGTTATTCATTATTTTCTTTCAGTAAAACCAGATTGATAAATTTTCCTTTTGCTAAATTTCAAAATAAAGTAGTATTTTAATTTCATTATTTTTCTAATAATATTTTTTCATGTAATTATTATCATTGTGGAGTTATAAAAATCTCGAAGATTTGCTTAGAAATTATGTCCACAGTATAGGAATGCATTTTATTATCAAGGATAATAAGGATTTTATTCATTACAATTTAAAATTATACTATAGAGAAATAAAAAAGAAAGTTTTCAAAACCTCATGCTCACAGTCTTCATATGTTTTAAACATTTTTTTCTTTTAAATATTGAATCATTTATTCGAAGTAATGACTGTAATGTTTAAAAATTATTGATAAACAAAATTTTTAAAATGTTTACTATGGTTAAAATTAATAAGTGGCAGAAATATCTGCTGTCTTGTATTAATCCTTATTGTAAATCATACTTGTTAACACCATTTGTATAGCAATAATAACTTATTTAGGGATACTACAGAGGTATCTAGCTTCACATTGGTGTCCTTTATTTCTACTTATTAGGTTAATTAATTGTGACAAAATCTGTCGTGTTTACGTATTTTTTTTTTATAAATAAACCCACAAAAGACATCATGTGTAATTTAATTCATGGTCATGTCAACGAATTTATTTTGTAAATTTCTTAACTGTTGATAAAAATTTTTTTTTGCGATATCATCATTGAAACTATTGCCAGAATAAGTACCCAATCCTTTTTTAATTCAAAATAATAGAGGAAACATTGGCTTTAGAAGTCAACATAATTTTATGAAATCTACCGCAACGAAAAAACAAAAGAGCATTTGTTGTCAAACCCAGAAATTTTATATCAGTAATCTTCCTATGTGGTGAAGGTGAAAAATCTTCAAATATGGGACCACTTTACATGTCTGGTCCGCTGAGGGCCCTTAACATTCTAACTGTTTTATTCTGTTCCAATTTTCTGAGCGCCCCGTTTATGGAACGCTTTACAATAGTCCTGAGTTGAAGTGGCATAAATATTAATGCCGGGACAGCTGAGAGGCTTTGGCTTGAATAATGCATTTTTCCATGTTTCTTTCTAAATTCAGTGAGCATTGAAGATGATATCTTGACCCTCTATAATATTATTCAGTTATATAAGAAAATTATTCTCTCTATTAATCAAAATTACGCAAGGCTTGTCTGGGGATTATTTTCAAATTAGTGACTGACTTAATTTATTGGTGGTATATGCAGATAGCTTTCGGTGCTCTATGATCGCTACGTCTTAGAAGTTTAATTTTGTGGTATTGTGTGAACATAGCATATTTTTTTTAAAGTAATTTTGATATTGAATAAATGTTTTCAATTATTGTGATTCTTGGGTTTTACGAAGAATTATGAAGAAAAAAATATTAAGTGGAACTAATTCTCATGAAGATTTTTGTTTTCATTTTTCACGTTTTAAAGTTTAGAAAAATTTCACCGTGCACTTTTTTCTTTCCGACATCTTAACATTTTTTCTAAGATCTGAAAAAATCTTTGAGTGGTATCATTTCACTGAAAATTTCAAACGGAAAAAATATAAGATTATTTGTAAAAACAAAAAAAAAATGTAAATAACCAACTGATGGCAGATAAACTGAAAAGCTTGAAGTTTTCGTTAATTATTCAGTGCTAAACGTCTTTAAAGCTATCTATCTCAACAAGATAAATTTATAAAATATTGATTTCCCGTTACTAGAAAAAAATTTAGGATTTGATAAGTTGTGTCTCAGGAAATATTAAATTTCCAGAAGGTTATTAGCACTCAAAAGGTAGGTAAATGAATCATTCATAGTACCATAGTTTCAAAAGATTTTCATTGTACGCAACATATTCCATGAATACATAAATAAATTTATTCACAAAATATTGAGTTCTCATTATTTAAAAAAAAAAATTCTTTTAAAAAAAACTCTAAATCGGGAACTATTGAACGTAGGAACTCTGTGAGGGCTCAATAATTTTTTATCATGTGATAAATAGTGTAAATGATCGTTAACTTAATCCAAAGTAGGAGATAATGAAATATTTCCGTTATCAAAATTTGTTTGCTGTAGATTTAATCTGGAGAATAGGATAGAACACCTAAGTATGAATATTAATTTTTTTTTTTACTAATTTCTAAAGCTAGTATCTTATGGGTAAGTTTAGTAATTACTTTCAAATTACGAGGTGTTTTTTTAATTGTACCATCAGTATAGGTAACAGTGTCGCCGTGGTAATAAACATTTCGTATGGATACTGGGTGAAGTGTCCAAATTGAACATATGAACCAAGGACCTCAAAATGCCTCTGAGGGTGTGTTCACAAGTTTAGGAGATATTGATACCTAAAGACTTTCATTGTTATGAGTTATTTATGTTATATGAAATAAATAAAACCTATTTATTGGTTCTAACTACTTTATTAATTAAACGTAAACATCAAGATTCATACTAAATGTTTTTAAAGTGAAGGTATGTCCGCAAACGCTTCGTTTAGGAGATGGATGAGATAGAATACTAATATGGCCGTTTATCCCTAACTGTAGAATTTATTTGCAACATTAGGATTAATACTATTTGGAATTAGCATTGGGAACTGTCAATTATATTTATCAGTGTGTAGGAGGCCTTCGCATAGCTCTCATAATTGTGCTTTCAATGCCGATATAGTGTTTGTGTGCGGTTTTTGCAATTTTAATGCCTCAGCTCAGCCAGCCGTAAATATGCAAGGCTATTTTCAAATAGAAGCTTACCAACGGTAATACTACGTGCCGATGGTATTTTTGCCCCTTTACGAAATAAAGAAAGGAGTGTGACCATATTACAATATTTTGATGATGATCCATCTGGCAGTGTACGAAGAGCTGGAGCAGAATTAAATATTACGCCAACTACAGTATGGAGAACTCTCATTGCAGATGGACTTTCTTAGTAATGATTACTACGAACACATTCAACTACAACTGAGAAGGGGGGGCATGTGGCTTCAATTAGATGGTTGCCGGCACATTATGAAAGAGGTACCAGACAATGGCTAAATGTTAATTATCCTAATAAATGGATTGGCCGCGTAGGACCAGTGGCTTGGCCTGCACACTCTCCAGTCCTAACAGCACTGCATTTTTTTTGGGGGGTGACAAAAAGGCCGGTCAATGATCTTAATTCCTCACGAAGAAGGATAATTGAATCTTGTGAAACAATAAGTCTTAATGCCGAGCCTGTCTTAATGCACAAGAAAACACTTTGAACAACATTTAATATGAATTTAATGTCTACGTTTAATAAACAAAATATTTGGAACAAATAAATAAGTTATTAATTATATACAATATATACTTAAGAGCCAGTATTGATCTTTGCGTTACCACTTGCTTAAGACAATTACAATTGAATGGATAAATACATATAAATAATTTTTTTTAATTTTGATATTTTCAATTGTTTGAATTGATGAAGATTAGAGCCACTTCCAGCAACTCTTGTCCAACAATAATATTAATATTAAAACGGAAAATAATAAACCTTTGCTGTGAAGGTTGGTTCATAATGGGAGTAAAGGACGGTTAATATAAATCGTATTGGAAGAAGTACAGGAATTTTTGATGTACTTGGCCATTGGGTTCTGAGTTGTGACACTTTTGATGAAGTTAGGACTGACTGTTGAACTGTCCCAGGCCCTGTCAATATGTACCGCCGGGATGAGATCTCTGACTTAAACAAACAAGTTTGATCAGTCAACCCTTTGCTTTGTACTCATGCTTCATCGTTCATTGTCGCATTTGGTTCCACCATCTCCATTATAAACTACATTTTTTATGACCGACATCGTCTGACAGTCAACATCAATTTGGTACTGGTTCATAGTAATGATGAAGAAACAAATAAGTGGATGGGGAATTAGTTGGTGGATTTGGAAATTATAAACCATAATAGTTTACATATGGATTTCTTATAAAGAAAATTTGTTGTTAAAGGGATAATTGTGCGTTATTTTTGTCGAGCTTTGATGTCACGCCTTTAGTTTCCGAAGGTTCTTGCAATGTCGCCTACCTAAGTATGGTTTGAGTGAATCTTCAAGTTTGATGCATTCATTGTCTGTTGGTTGTTTTAAAACAATAAAAAGTGCTTTAAAACTCCGAAGTCAAAACAACTTTCTGGTTTATAAAATTACCAAGAGATAATAAATGAATCCAAATTTCATGATTCACTCAAAACATTACTTAAGATGAAAATGTAGGTTAGAGGTCTTGTAATTAACTGATATGTAAATGAGCCATTTTAATTACTAATTCCTTGATGATATGATATTTACAAAAATAGCAAAATTAGATAGTGAAAGGTTTATCATTACCGGTCAGGATTGCTTATAAACCTTATTAATTTATTTTTACTGTAAGGTAGAAAGGACAAATGAATTATAAATTTTAGAAAACATTTTCTTGATCTTTAAATGATTTTTTTTAATTAAAAAATTCCCTGATATTTTATTTTCTGAAAATGAAAATACAAAATATTTTTCTGTATTACATATATGTATTTAAATATTTTTTAATTATACCTATCATATTTAAAATGTCGTGATGCAGTATCTCTTTACAATACACATTTATTAATATCCTTGTATTTTATTCGCTGTTATTGTTGTTGTAAACAGTAGGTAATATAGTACCTTGTCATAATAATGTCTTAATCTTTTTCCACGTTCTTAGGTCTATCGGTATTTAATTTAAAAAGGGACTTGATTCACTTTTCTATTATTAAATTAAGACCCCTCGCGGTGCTCGGAGACTATGCTGTTAAGGCTAGGTATGAAAGTATGAAATTCTCGAGAGACCAAAAGCGCAATAGGCCGAGCAGATGAAATTTAAGATTTAAATGAATTCCATTTTTACCATACCCTCTTTGTGAATTGAACGTATTAAAGCATGTTATTACTTTCTAGCTTTCCCATGTTATATTTTTTTTATTTATGTATCATAAGTATCGTTCTAATTTATTCAAACGTCATTTCCAATAAAGAGTGTACGTATTAGAAAAGTGTTTTTAAAAATATTTTAATTGTCAAATATTAAAAGTGCCTTACAATTAGTAATAAACTTGACGAGTAATAAAATTACTCAGATTAGTGGTGATGGACATTTACTGACGGTTCTTACCGTACAGTTTCTTTATAGTTCAGATAGTTACACTATAAAATAATTTATTTAAAATTATCGCCATAAGCTAACCTTAAAGGGTGAAATATGAAGTGATCTGGGTTAAAGTATATCAACCTCGTACAGAAATGAATACGTCATATATATATTTATTAATATCTATTACTAAGTAAATATTAAAAAGGGATGTACAGGTATAGCAGTAGAACCAATTCTTTTCTTTTATTTTATGCAAAAACATCTCCATTTGGCTTAGAATCTTTCACCCTGGGGGGTAAAGAATCAACCGAAAGGGTAGGGATTACTCTACATAAAAAGCTATGATAGTGGTTATGGACATTTACTGACAGTCATTACCATGCAGTTTCATTATAGTTCAGATAGTTTGACTATAAAAATATTTATTTAAAATTATCGCCATAAACTAACCTTAGAGGGTGAAATATGAAGTGATCTAGGTTAAAATATATCAACCTTGTACAGAAATGATTACCTTATTTATATTTATTAATGTACATTGCAAAGTAAAAATTCAAAAGCGATGTGTACAGGTATAGCTGTAGAACCGATTATTTTATTTTATTGTATGCAAAAACATCTCTATTTGGCTTAGGATCTTTCACCCTGGGGTTAAAGAATCCACCAAAAGGGTAGGGATTACCCTACTTAAAAAGCAAAATGGTCAGAGCCCACCACGCGTGAACAACAAAAACTCTCTTTCGCTCGCTCTCAAAACTACCCTTAATGCTGTTAGGAGGTCTCTGGGTTAATCCAGTTTACTTTTCGCCCCAATCCCCGGCGGTGAGCTGCCCTGCTTTAAAGAAAAACAAAAATTCATTTAAACATTGTTTGATAAAACAGCATAAATTAGATGACCCCTTTTATATTACCCGGGCCAAAAGCAAAGAGTTTACTTCGCTTTCTGAGAAGATTACATTAAGTGAGGTTGATGTTGAATAGTTTACTCTATTGTATTTGTCTTTGATATTAGGGGTATTTATGATATTATGTAAAATGTTATAAGTATAGCATTGTGAGCAGCTCTATTTAAAGTCATGATAAATGCATAAGAGCTCCTAGCGGATTTTCTGAGCAACTTCTTTAGTAACCTTTCCTTCCAAAACTCCATGTTATTGTTTACTTCTAAGTTTTGATTACAGTAATTTACTACAACATGCCTAAAATAAGTGAAAAGTAGAAGTGTAAAAGTTTGGCTACTGATTGTATTTTTTAAAAGCTCAAAACACAAGACAAAAGAAAAAAAAACAACTAAACAAAAAACAAACTATGAGTAAATAACCTAACACAACAAATAAAAGGGTGACAAGCACAGCTGGTCTGTTTCATGACGTCATTCTCCATTTAACGGACCTAGTAACAGACTGTCAGCCATGTTACAGGTTATATCGTTTTAACATAGTAAAAGAAGGAAATATTTCTCCATTTAACACGAGTTTTCCATTTAACATGGTTAACTAAAGATTATGAATACCCCTATTATTCAATTCCAGAGAAGATTTGTCGTTCCTAATATCTGTATGTATATATCACTACAAATATTTTAACGATTTATCCATTTATTAATTATAAGAACAATTTTTTATTTATTTATTTTTTTTTACTACCACAATAATGATTCAACATGATCAAAGTAGAGACGACTTCAGTAAGGAATGTCGTTTATAAAGAAGATATTGTTATGTGCAGTGAAAATTTAGAAGATCAGTCAAAGATCACCAGGGACATTAGTTAGATCTTTTAAAATTTGAAACGTGGCTTGCATATTTATACAGTACATCCTTTAATTAAATACAGAACGGATTGTGACATTCTCCAATAATTCTATGCCATAGTGGTTCTAAGAGGGGGTTAGTTTATTAGAAAATTATTTCAAATCACTATTAAATAATGAATATCATTCAAAATGGTTGGAAAAAAGTATAAAAATTGGACCACATTAGACTTGTTGATGACCTCAGGGTTTTACGCCCTAAGGCTCCAGCCAACAACAATAACAATAGACCCACTTTTAAAAAATATAGATATTCATATAATCATAAAAACATTTAACAGTTTTATATCATGATTATGTACTCAACATATCTGTTACGTGTCATCCCTTTTCATTGGAAATTTTCAAACACTTCCATCTTCACCTCAATAACATTATTAAAATATATTTTCATGTATAAAACTCGTATATAAAAGACTCGGAAGTATTTGTTACAATTTATGAGGGATTTTTTTTTTACTGGTTATTTTTTCCTTTTCCTCGGGCTTTTATATATTGTTTTTAATCTCTAGAATAATATTATGTGAATTGTCACTTTTTTTTTTCATTTCTAGCTACGTTTCATCAACATTAACTTAGTTCATTCTGTTCAATAAAGTAGTTTAGAGAGCAGTTCGTTGGATGGTTGTTACCTTTATATAGAAACTGTGATACGAAAATAGATGTTAATAGTTCCTCATATCGCGTTCAACAGCACCATGTGGATGAGAGCCATTCCTGTACCGAATCAGCTCAAGAATTTTCACTCAGCGTTTTATCTTATCAGCCAGAAGTTGTTTAAAGCATACTATTAGAAATTTTAGTTAAATAAAATGTATAAAACATATAAGACTAATAAAACCTTCATGGAACTCCATTTTGCTATATTTTGTTATTTTAAATAAAGTTGGGATTGATAAACCCGAATACTGAATAATTAATGTCGGAACCTTAATATTATTAGTTAAAAAGTATTCAAACATCAAATTATTAAATTTAGCCGTTCATTTTATTTAATAATTATTTTCAATTTCCTCAAAAAATTGAATTGTAAGCATTAATGAAACTATTAAGTTACTTTTCATCTTAATGATGGAAAAAAAAATTTTGGCAGAGCTATGTTACACCGTTTTTTTGTTGTTTTTTTTAAGTTAATTATTTAATAATTTTTTATTTCAAATTTTATTTATTGATAAATATTACGATCTGGCTTAATGTTGTTGGGAAATAGGTAATAGTGGCTAATCTTACATTTTTTAACAGAGATTCTTTTGAAAAACCTTTAAGCATCAAGTTTTGTAAATTGAAATTCTTATAACATTATATAATCTGAAAACTTATTGTGAACATATTAAGAAACATTATATGCATATCATACATAATATATATTTCTATCATAATGTATTCCATTTATCCAAAAATTTAGGACTAACAAGACTTCCATGTAGTGAAGCTCCATTTCGATAGGTATTATTTCTTCAAATAAAATCAAATCCTAAATAATTAAATACGGAAAACAATTATGAAATGTTACATGTGAATGAAATTCAGCAGTTCATTTGAATTTAAATTTTGTCAGCAAATTGAATCGTAAGCAATAAAGAAACAATTAAGACACTTTTTTTCAGACACGTTTTCCATGCAAAAATAAAAAATAAATACGGGCTAAATGTTGGACATATACTACTCAGTTTTTAAAAAAAATTTAATTACAATCTGACATTTTAATAAAAATGATCGTCATATCTTAAAATATAAGGTCAATTAATTATTAATGACGAAGAATAATATTACCGTAAAAACATTAATTATTACATTTTTGAAACTGAAGTATAATATTATTCCATCTGAAAACTTAAGAAACATATAAATTCACATTTTATTCTATATGATAAACATATGAACAAGTATATAATACATAAATAAGTATATTACAATGGCAATCGTCTGTTGGAAGAAATTTATTGTACCTGTAAAATACGTTAATACCCTAAAGAGGTCCCAAATTGAGAATAGTGGGACTGTGAACCTTTAGAATTGTGTAAAATTAATCTTTTTAATATTATGAGAGCATTTTATACTTCTAAGAACTGACGGGAGATACTAACCTAAGCCCCTAAATGGTGTCGTTAGTCACTTTTATCGCAGCCGTTATTCAGAACGGGATGTATTATGAAAGTGATTCATTACAGACACGTTGTGAACATCGAGCAGATTCACGTTTCTTAATAGAAGGTATCTGTAAGCTCCTTGAGATATAGATTTGACATTAACATGATGACTAAAGCGGATTCGGTTCAAGTTGTAAGCTATCGTACTAATATTTCTTCTTATTATTATTATTATCATAATGTGAAAGTCAGGTTCCTGAGGCGAGGGTTAGCAAAGTCTAAGATTTAATCCTACTTAAATTATACCAGGATCTAACTAATCCAAAACTGATAAGATCTTCAACTAGTTCTCATTTGGCCTCCAACTAAAATAGTTGTTAGTTTCATTTATGATCTAACTAAATCATGAGGTCAGCTTATTCCCAAACTGAAAGATTAGACTAAGCTTGGTCTTGAAGTAAGTTTAACTTGATTCAGTACCTGGTCTTAAAACATACCTAACATTTTTTTGTATGAAAGTTTACAATTATTAATTATGACTGTTATCCATTGCCCCAAATTTGTCGCAGATTGTCGTATTACCAATAAATAAAAGTTTGCAAGTAAAAAAAAAATGTATTGGATCTTTTGTCGATGTAAATTTTTCAAAATTGTTACTACATATTTTACATATAACAATCAATTGATATCAACATACATCAACAAAACAGTCATTTGTTGAATATTTTCAAATGTCACGACATTGTTCAAAGTTTATCGGTCAAGTCCGAATACTTTATGGTCAAAAGTGGAAAGTTACAAGTTTTGTAGGGCCTCAAGTACTTTCCAACTACATGAAAAGTTGCGCAACAATTTGATAATAAGTGAGGGACCATATGGTAAATAAAAATGCGAATAATATCGATTATATCGTGGGATATTATCGTTGTCTCTCGTATATAGTTTTTTTTCATTGAACTTTTTTTTTTAATACCTTCAACAATTGATTACAGTTCATTAGATTATAGATGAGGGACCATTCGGTCAATAAAAATGCGATAAATAATTTTTATCAAATATTCAAAATAGTTCTAGAGAAAAATCTCCCAAAAACCTGTAATATTCTTTATACTTCAATAATGTATACTTTACCATGTTTTTATGGTTTACTCTCATTCTCCAGGTATAAATGACATTTATATTTCACTGATGCAAATTTTTATTTCAATTTTCCGGTATTAAAACGCTATTAAATTTTTGGTTTTTATACCCACTAAGATAACACTTATTTTTCATCAAAGGTAACATTTGAGTTTTACTTTTTTGGTACAGTTATACCTTAATATTTATTTAAAAGGAGTATTTTTGTTTAGAACATTTTTTAGCTTAGGCAACTTAATAAATCACACCTTTTTCAATTATTATTATTGATTAGTAATTTTTACTTAATAATAAGTAGATAAATAAATTATGAATCATTTAGTATTTCTTAGTGTAAATTTATACTTTATTAGGGAAGTTCATTGTTATATTTGCAGATTATGTCGTGGAATATTATCGTTGTCTCTCGTATATAGTTTTTTTTATGGCTTCAACAATTGCTTAATATTACAGTCAAACTAAAGTTTTTTATAATAATAATAACTTTACTGAAACCAAATTGCTCGAAATTCTTTCATATTCCCTGTTTGTGGCGGAAGGGGGTTTCCCTTGAAAATGTTAACAAAAGAAGTCATGACTTTTTATAACAACTCGTATTTTTGTTTAAAATGCAACTGACAGTTGAAATAGTACAAGGGGAATAAAACGCCTAGAAGGGTTGATAAATTAAAAGAGCGGAAGCAGACGGGAATGCTATAAAGGGACCAGCTGTTCCTGGTGTCGGACCAAGATCAGGCAACTGCTGTCATCAGTAAACTCGTTTATTATGCGGGCGTCAGGAAGAACTCTCTCTTATTTCCCTTGAGAATCCAGAGCTATGACTTTTAAGGTAAAATACCCATTTTTGATATTGAAGATATGTCGGATGTCACTGAGAATTCAGCAACGTACTAATTCGAAAGCATATCTTTAAAATTTATTTTTTCAGGCAAATAGACATTTTATCAATTCCTGGGACTAGTAATATATTATAATAATATATTTTGAAGAAATTTTTTTTTCATATCGTAAAATGTTTTTCGATTAATCGCAAATTTAATTTGGCCGGACAAGCATTGTGTTTCTTTGATGGCTACCATTATTATTATTTTTGTTTTGTTTTTTGGGAAGTACTTACAATATTGGGGTATATAAAGTCAGTGAAACTTATTATTCAAAATAAAAGTCAAATTCTTTTCCAAATCAAAATTAAGCTATACCAATACTGTACCTATAGTACTTACTGCTATGCCTATTTATTCTCATCTAAAAAATCCTTGATTAATTTTTAAAAATGTAAGAGGGTAGCTCAATGGTAAGGTATTGAGCTACTAACTCCAAGGATCCGGGTTTGAATCCCGCTGTGGCAAATAATTATTTTCTGTTTCACTGTAGTCGTGAGTCAATCCTGAAAGTTCGGAAGCCCCTTCTCAAGGTCCAACCAGCCTGATTAAATGGGTATCCTTAGTTGGTTCTGGCGGTCGAGCGTGGTCCTGACCAAATCACCTCCTTTCACAACCTTACTATGTACTTTCTTACAATGTACTGCACACATGACCCTACATGATGTAATCTAATGTGTATATATACAAAGCTGCTTTTCTTGAAAATTTTGAACAAAGTCATGAATTTATATAACAACACGTAGTTTAAAAAAATAAAATAAAATGCAGCTGACAGTAGAAATAATACAAGGGGAATCTAATGTCTGAATGTCAGTACATCTGCTAAAAAAAAAAAAAATGAGTTTGTATTTCCTGTATTCTATAGATAGTACTGTAGACATTTATTACTATTTTACAACCCTACTACCTTTGGGTCAGTATCTAAAGGAAATGATATTCCTTTCTACGGTAATGTCTTCGGAACATGTCGAATTCAAAATAAAATGTAAACTTTTTGTCAGATGTGCCTTTAATCCCACAAATCAATAATAAATACATATATATATTATTTTCTGGTTTCCTCTATATTACGACACACCATCATTGTACTGTCGCGCAATATATCGAATAATAATACTTGGAGAATATCTAACATAAAATTATATTATATTTTATATATCATATAAAACAAATAAGGAATCTGTTTGAATCCATAATATTTGAAGTCAGGTCGCCCAGGATAAATAAAAAAATTATTTTTTCTGTGAATACTTGTTTCATATTTCCACAATACAATGACATAACCTCACCAACTACGCAGATCATACTCGCATATCAAACATGCAATCTTATTTAAAAGTTAGAAATATTTGAGTCCACTTACAAGGTGTACTCTGGTGGTTTTTATTTAGTCATAATTCGCACCCAGTATGGTATTTATACGGGTTACATTCTTGACATAGATCAGGTGGTCAAACCAATTTCAAATGGAATAATTCGTCCTATTTTATCTTTCTGTAAGGCAGGATTTTCTATATTGTCCATATTCATTTAATCTGAAATGATCTAATCCGAATTATTTTCTTAATACTCAGTAGAGGGCACACATGAAGGATATTATTAGCAAACATGTACCCAAAATTCATTGGACCTCAAGTGAAACATATAAGTAAACAGCCAAGATATGGAGTTCAACTTAATCCTAACAGATTTCAGAAATAAACCTTCGCGAGCGGGATCATACCCTTCTAATCTTTCAATAATTTAAGGACCGCTTATCCCCTAAATTAGACTTGCTACTGAGGATTTTATCTGATTCAGCGCCACATTGAATCCTAATGCCGGAATAATATGACGTAGAACTACCATTATTTGAATACATTAAAACATATTTAATTATGCTCTTTATTTATTCCGCTGAAATTTCAATTGTATCACAATCCTTACACTCTAAAATCCTCTCTCGTCTATAGAGTTTTAAATCCATAAGATTATATATTGATGCTGACTCAACGTAAAAGCCATTTTTAATAATTTACACACCAACACGAAAGCTGCTTGATAGTATATCTAGCCATTCAGGGTAATCTTAAAAAAATTCCGACCAGAAGAAATTTCCGCAATCCTACACTGAATGTTTTCCACACCAATATATCCGATCCATTAGCTTAATAAAAATATTTTTTCAATGAACCCACTAAACTAAAACATATATTATTCATTACAGTCCGCTAACTAAAACGGTATTTCAGTGGTTTTTCGCCTGGGTCCCTGGACACTACGGGATAGCGGGTGACGAACTGGCTGATAAAGCAGCAAAAGTGGCAATTTCTGAAGGAATTCCATATCGCGGAATGTCGGTTGATGATTTCATTGCCCTCATTAAGCTGAGAATTAAATTAGAATGGAGAAAAACGTGGTAAAATGTTTTTACTGACAAATTAAGGGAAATCAAAAGTGACATCTCCCCTTGGATATCATCTAATAGAAGTGTGCGCAGAGAGGGGATGATTTTGACGCTCCTTCGAATAGGTCCTGCGCGCCTGACCCACGGTTATCTTATGCTAGCGATTCTCCATCTGTATGCCAAACTTGTGGAACAGGACTTCGTCTTGAACACATTTCGACTTAATGCCGAGCATATAAATCCCTCAAATCTTTATTCGCTATACTAGCGGATCTCCATTCTATCTTCCAGGGTAGCAAACAAACCGTGGATAAACTTTTCGAAGTTCTCGATCATTCCAAGCTTTACCATAAAATTTAATCAAATTTGACCACAGCTTCCCAGGATCCAATAGTTACATTCAATATTATTGTAGCCATGAATCCGGAGTCTTGCCCTCCTTCAGTGTGTGGTCAAGGATACAGCCTAGATATCCTAAATTACAAGTCTATCCTTTGTTATTTTGGAAATTAAGGCAATAATAACCCATACGTGGTTGGTGCCTTACAATAATTAAATTTAAAAAAAGTACCAGCAGAGCGCCCCTTTCCACTCAATGAACTGAATAAAGTGCGCAAAGCGCAAGTAATAACTCCGCACTCAGTAGTGGACTTCTCTTCAATCCGTAGAATGCTTCTTGGCAGAAAAAGAACTATAGTGAATGGTGTATATATACATTATTGTATGAAGTATGCCTTCGACCGCATTGTAAGACACACTTGAAAAATGAATCATGATTAAATGTAATAAAATTCTATTGTTTTATGTTACAAGAGGTGTAAGGGGGTGACCGAAAGAAAACATTATGATTAGATTGTTAGTAGAATTTTTTATGACTGGGCTATGGAAATTGTAGATCTAACATTGAGGGGGTTGATGATGATGTGGAAGTTAACTATTGCTAGATGGACTTATGGTTCTTTCTTCCCTCCACATTCTTAGGCCTCTCTCCCCTCTGCTGCCGGGAACCACTCAAAGTAAATCTACTCACTCATGTAGATATTAATGATGAGTTAGCAAAAGAAAAAGACGGACGATCTGGCTGAGACAAGATGGCTATCTCACACTCATCTGGTTTGGGATGCTTCTCTTGCCACCGAGAGCGCTGGAGGAGGTGAGATTCGGCTGTTGGCCACTTGGGGCGCTACTAATCCTATACATGGCAGCCTTTCCGATTCAACCGGTTGCCGTAGGTTACCCGGAACAATTAAGTATTATATATTTTATGTGTGAATAAATAAAAAGTTTTGGAGAGTAAGAAAAAAAAATTCGATCGGTATATAATAACCAATTAAAAAACCCAGAAAACGATTTAAAAAAAGTCTTTAATTATAAGTATATTCTCTTATAAATAATTTCCTTCATTGGCCAGAATTCCAATTTTTTTTTTTCAAAAATAAAGAAAAAAGTTTCATTGAAATATATGATTCCACTGAGTACGTGGCGCAGGTTAATGCTGTAAAATGTTTATCTAATTCTATCAAATGATATAATAAAATTAATTCTATTCCACCTGACTCTCTTTCAGGGTCAATTGACAGTGACTTTCCAATGACGTAGTCTATAATTGTCTATCCTTGCAACGGACTCTATATTATGTTAAAAGGACTATCGACTGGTTAGTAGGTCAATAAGCCACGGGGTTCGCAATATTGACTTTGAATAATTTATCTCACTAGGACTATTTGTGTTTCGCTAATTAACTGTTTGAAAATTTGTTCTTACACAAATTTCTTATTGAGAATAAGGTCTAAAGCGAACAGCTTAGAGCATTGTTCTATTTGAATAAGACGAGTGATGCCTATGAAGCTTTTGATGGATGGTTCATCTTCCTCGGGGTACGTCCCTCTGACAGGGTTAGCTTTGTGTTGAGCTGAATAGGGTCCTTAGCTCGAATTGGCTTCTCCGTGCTTGCTCAGGGCAAGCAGAGCTCGACGGCTAACATCAATATTCTGATAATCTCAAACGGCGGTAATTGCTCGTCCACAGTCCGTTTCTCCGAGCAATGTATTTCGTATGTACCTACATGGTAATGTTTGATGACTATAAAAAAAAATATATATTCATTAATACATGAAATTAAAAAAAAAAATATAATTAACATATATTTCTTTTACCATTATGGACCAATGTCCGTTTTTAGAGGTATCACCCGAATTTATTATTACTTCAATAAGAACAATATATGTATTAACCAGTTGAAATTGATGCCTGGCCAATCATTGTTAGAGGAATTAAAAAAAATTTGGCTGAGTCAAAACGTCAAAAAAATTGTGTTCCATACGGAGTTTTACATCTTTAAAACTTCCCACAATAAACGTAATAGAACACAATTTAAAATAGAAAAAAATCCTATAATATAAGCCCTAGTATATTTGTTTACGTTCGATAGTTCCCAACATACAGTTTGTAAAAAGCAACGCAAAAGCATTTTTTTTTCCAAATAACGAAAAATCAATTTTGATCCTTTTTTTCTCTCAACTTTATTCTTTACAACTTTTCCAACGTTTCGACCCTCAGGCCATTCTCAAGGATACCTACATATTGATGTCATTTCCTTTTTCAAATCTTAAAAATGCAGGATAATTGCCTTTGTCCCATATAACAGTTGTAAAGAATAAAGTTGAGAGAAAAAAAAAGATCAAATTTGTTTTAAATTAAGAATAAACTAAACCACTCTCAAACAAGAATATATAAAATGAAAAATCAATATTTTATGAATTTGTTTTGCCAAATATCATGGAAACTACTTCTGTTACGAATAACAGTACAAACAAACGTCTATTCACTTTAAATTGAGGAGTATTTGCAGAAGTTTTCATTATTAGCCAAATATTGATTTATTGTTCGGAAACATTTTTGCTTAAAGAAAATAATATCACAGACACTATTAGTCATATATACGCATATCAGCACCTAAATTAAAGCTAGTTGAATGTACTATAATGTAGTCGATAACGCTTACCTTCGTAGGAGCTTCCATAATATTCGCCGATATTAATTTACAAAATATGAATTTTGTTTTATTTGGGAAAATGTTGCTTTTTGAAAAACATTCTGGAGAACAGTTGAACGTAGTGACCTCTACTAGAGCTCAGATTTTTGAAAATTTACTCTACTTTAAATAAGTAGTGCATTCAAAGTGCTTGAATTCGTGATATTGAAGTTTTTTTTTGTCTGTTGTAGGTAGTAATGAAAAAGTAAACTTGAGAAATATTTGAACATTTTAGATAAGATAATCTTCTAATCTGAAATAAAAAAATAAACTTTGAACGACGGGAACCTTGAATACGTTCATATTTACTTTTTAATGACATTTATGTGTCCTTTTAAATCTTTTTATTTTTACCTATTTAGCTTCAGTAAAAATTTAAATTTGTATCTATTAGAAAATAACCCACATTTTTTATTTACGTGAAGGAACTCACATATGATTTTTTTTAACTTCTGGAACAATAAATAATAAAAAAAACAGTAATAAAAAATGGGATGAAATAATTTATTTATTTTTTTAATTTAATATATTGTAACGTATTCTGTCAAAAAATAAGGCTTTTACTATAAAACAAATAATGTCGTTTGAAGCCTGTAATTATTTTTTTTTTATACTACATATCGTTGGTTAGTAGGTCCGGAAAAATCATCTATGATTTTGATACAAAAAAAAATTCAAGGCATTAATACTTCACAAGTAACTTTTTCAGTCAATAGTGGTTCACAACTTGGTATCCATTCTCCCAGACAAGCTCATGCTTTAGTATTTCATTGTAAAGGGTAAAACGCACCATTGAGTGAATGTTGCTGTTTACACAGTTTGAATCATGAGGGCCGCTTTGTTTGTCAATGAGGTTATTGTAAAACAGTTCCCTGGTTATCGTCTAGTGTCCGGTAACAAATGGTCTGAATCCATTTGTTTCTGTTTCACCTCTAGTTTAACATATGGGTTAGGAACTCATGATAGTTTAGTCGTCATTTAATAGAGTTTCTTAAAAGTTAAAGAACCACGTAGGTATTTTCTTCTGAAAATAATTTAAAATTCTTAATCATCAGAGGAATAATTATTTAGTACTTCATATAGCTTTTGTTGAAGTAAGTATATTTTTGTAGTTATAGGGTCTTAATATTATTTTTTAACTTCGTTGTTTTGGGACCATCTTTCTGCTGTTCTTTTTATCCTTGGGAGTTTACGTTTTAGCATTCTTGATGAATCCATACGTAATAGGATTTTCTTTTTATTTATACTTCATTTTTTTCCCGTATTGAAAATTATAATATATAATTTTTAGAACAAGTTTCCTAGGACTTATCGTAATTTTTGTAAATATTGTTGGGGAAAATTAGAGGGACTTTTGAGTTTTTTAAAGAAAATTGAATAGAAGATTATACTCAACGATTTTACTTGTTTTGTAGGGATGCTAAATCAAAATTTCACATCGCTAGCCAACGGCTTCACTGAGATACAAGAAAAAATATATATATTTGTCTTTAGTAATTTCTTATCACTTGAAAAAAAATCTTCAAAGACAAACATTAGAGCAGGTGAAATTTCCGACGAAATGCGTTTATTTTATTTTTAATCAGCATTCAAATTCCCTAGAAAATAAGCATTTAGGTCGGTCACTTTTCGGTTCTCTGTCAAAAACGAAAAAAATAAAATGAGTTAATCTCAGCTAGCTGTCGATGGTGGTTCTGTATCAACACCATATCACTGAAACTATTTTACCAATGTAAGGTATGCATGACTAGGTGAAACCAGTTAGACGATAGTTTTTTTTTCTCTGAGGGAACCAAAATGTGTCCTTAAAAAAAAAGAAATTACAAAATTATAAGTATAATATACAAATTCGTAGAGAATTTTGCCTCTTCTTTTTTTTTTGTTTTTTATTTATTAAATATTTATCTTAAAAAAAAAAGTTTTTTTTTTTTCAAGTTTAAGCAAACAACAGAAAACATTGAAAATACTTTATTTTATTCTCTTTACTTTGTGATGATGCCAGTCAGCAATGCCGAAAACCTGGAATTCGGATTCAGCTTATCGATAACGTGTTGGTAATATACGTATTTTGGAGGAAAATTTGCCTACTTTAATTTTATATATTAATGTTATTTCCACGATTTCTTTAGTTTTTAGTTATTTGCGGAAAAGTGAAAAATAAATGTAAAAATAATTAACTGAAATGTTTATAAAATTTTGTCTATAATTATGTTAGTTTGCATTTGTTTCTATTAGATTTAGTGTAATTGGAGTTCTGGCAATGGTCAGATTCTCCACTCAAGCTGAGTGTTTGCGGCTTTAGCGCAGCCTCCACTGGCTCATTACCAGTGATGCGGCGAGAGGGATGCGCTGGGATCTCTTGAGCTCTGCTCTACCCCTCACAAGTGAGGGATAGAGAGGGCTCAGGGATCCTCCTACAGGGATTGTATATTAGAGTGTAAATGTGACTAGACTATATTATTTTATCATTATGTTATTTTATTTATTTATTTTTCATACAGATAGTTTGATTATGTTCATTTTGTTTATTCTATTGTTTGTATATATTTTAAGAGAGTTTTTTTATTTTTTTTATTTATTCATTTTATTTTATTTTAGTATGTATGAGATCATTCATCACTATTACCTATTGCCCACAATTGTGTGTCAGATTGTAATATCTATCAATAAATAAAACGTATTATTATAAAAAAAAAATATTTAGTGTAATGAAAAACTGCAGATGCTGGCGTTACTTGTACCCAAAATCAATAGTTCACACCCACATTTGTTCCTCAAAAGAAAAAAAATTCTTCCACCCTGAGTATTTTTATTGACTCTTTTGATTTTTCATTCTTACACGTCTTCTCCATTCTTACACGAAATATTTTGAAAAGTAAAATGAATGAATTAATTTACTTAGGCAAAGGAATTTACGTTAATCACAACACGAAACTTAAATAAGCACGCTTCGATATTTATTAACTTCATTATTGTATGTACTTCAATATTCATTTCGTTTACTTTATATATGTATAAATTATACCAATGAAATCATCTTTCGAATTATATTTATCTGAATAATTTGGCTGTATATTCCCTCACATAGTTATTTTATCGACTTAAATGATATTTTGTTTCATAATTGGAACGGAAATTTTCTTTATTTACACTGCTCTCTACCACTACTCTGAATATTGTGTTTACCAAGCGCTGATGGATTTAGGACTGTTGGTTTTCCAAAATGTATAACTTAACATAGGTTCTCAGAAAGGTAACTTTGAAAACTTTACGAGATATGTGTTGCTTATGAGGTAGATAAAGAATGAAATAAATGAGAAAAAGGACAGAACAAACTTTAAACCTTGCTAAAAATGTCCATATTAATTATTGTTTGGCTACATTTTAGTAATTAATGAAAGAAAATTAAATGGACACTTTTTGTTTTGTTTTCATCCCTTTTGTCCCTTCTTTTGTTAAGGTTATATCAAGCTCATTTCTTTTCCTTCTATTGTGATCTTATTATATTGAAAGGAGTTTCTGTTATTATTTAGTTTTTATAGCTATTCATTATAGTAATACTACTCACCAATGATGTGGTTTACCATTATTCTGAATTTTTTTTTTAAAACATTTATTTATTGCTATTTACAACTGTACATTATAATACATTTAGTAAGTCTGATCTAAGTTAAATTGGAGTGTTACAGGCGTTTAGAGAAACTACTCATTGGTAACACTCTAATGAGATTTAACATTAGCTGGTCTCGTGGCCACATTCTTTTCAGGCGACTCGGAGGATTGTCAGGAATGGAAGAGGATGCAAGGTAGGAAACTAGGGGGTTTGAGTGGTTAGAGAGTTTATAATGGAAGGAGTGATATCTGCTGGTTCGGACTAGATCGGTTACATAGGGAACAATTATTTCTTTATGGGTAGTTTTATTAGTAAAAAATAAGGAGCATTGAGGATTTTTCGAAGGATTTTGGATTGTAAGTATTGGATATGGGAAGAATGCGAAGGTTTAGTGGAGCCCCAAAGCTCAACTCCGTATGTCCAGATAGGCCTAATTATTGTCATGTAGATCAGTCTTTGGAATGAGTTGGAAGTTTAGACCGTTAGTCTAGTAAGTGGTGCAATAGTCGAAATCTGCGTGCATATTCCTGTCATTTTAGTCTTGTGTGAGGATTCCAGGTTAGTCGTTTGTCAAGGTGTAGTCCAAGATGACGAATCTGTTCTACAGGAGTAAGAGCCACATTATTAAAATATACTGTAGGGCAGTCGGCAGGTTTACGACAAAGAGTAAATGTGATTTGTTGGGATTTATTTTTATCCTCTAATTTCGACACGATTCTTCGCGGGTTGTGATATGGGACTGGAGAGTTTGGGATGCAATCAAAGGGTTATTAACTGTGAGCACACATACGTGGTAAGGCTAGTGTTAAGTGTTGTTGGGATGTCAGCTGTATCGACGGTGTGGAATTCTGAAAATAAAAATCTTTAGGTCATATCAATAACCTTTATATTAAACATATCCAAATTTGTTCAACGCTAGTATAAAAATTAATTTTATTCTAAAAATAAATAATCAGTTGTTACCGTGAATCCACACCACAAATATGAAAAATATACAAAATAATTTTATGAATTTTCAAATTGACTAATTTACCATTTATTTCCTAATGTAAAATCATATAACTTTTTACATTGTTTAGTAAATTGTGTTAGATAGTATTACCTTGAAATCTCATTTATTCAATGATTATTTTCATTTTGATATATTTTTATAATATTTGATTGTTATTTGTTCACAGGTAATAAAATGTAATTTCGAGGGTGCCAAAGTGGAAATTTCATCAAATTGTGTAAGATTTTATTATGTATTCATATAACTAATTTCAATTACATAAATGTTTTTTTTTGGAAAATTATATTCTGCATTATTCGTGTGGAATCATAATCATTTTAAATTTGGTTGAACAATCATGTTATTATTATGCATTTTTACATCATGTAAAGCAAATCATCCCAAATCAAAGATTTTTTTAGATATATATGCAACTAGGGAAGGATTGTTACTTAATGGGTGCGAGCCGTTTTCTGATGGTACTAGGTCGAAAAATATTAGACAAGCCTCCGCGGATTCTTACGGATGTGCTTAGAATCCAAGAAAAAAAATTATAATAATTGAATGTGTTTATATTATCGTATTC
>NW_027106092.1:39527-50497 GCF_000696795.3 Halyomorpha halys | reverse complement strand
TAAATAAATAACATTGAAAATAAATCTTAATGTAGAATTAAAATATATTTCATTGAAAATAAACGTCAATGCTATAAATAAAGAGCATTGAAAAGTTTTTTTAACAGTCCTTGTAGATTTTTTTTGAGGCATGTTACAGTAATCAGTATAGCAAATGAAACGTCCAACGTCACAAAATAAATTTGATGATATTACAAAATGAATTGTTAGGTATGATATATTCACAAATAAGTTCTGAGTTCGCACGTTAGATAACTGTATGTAGTTATTATAGCTGTCATGGATAGTATTTACCAAGCTTAAATTAATTTGTGTTTTATAGCCCTGGAAAGGGGGACGAAACGTTGGGTCACAATAAATATTTCGATTACTATTTATTTTTTTTTTTTACCACTATTGTATTTTGATAAATAAAATTCGCTGAATGAAATATATAGTAGGGAAAGATATTACTTTTAAGATGATTTGTAATAAATAGTATAACTAATTAAGAAATCAGTATTATAGGGTCAGTGAACATATAATGTACAATGTAGATGAGGATATAAAGAAACTTGAAAACAATTTAGGAATATCACAAATATATTAATTTAAAAGAAATATGAACTTCCTGCTAAACTATATGGCAATATCATAAAAATAATACTATAAAGGGAAGAAATAAAAAGCAGAATAAGGTAAATGTAACTGTTGTGATAGCTGGAGGTGTCAACTCATTCCTACTCGTCAGAAAAAGAACAAGAAAATTTGCAGAATTTTCAGACCAGTTACGAGGCATAATTTTAATTGTACTGTTAAAGATATTACTATGCAAATTAAAAAGTAATTCCATTTCCATAAGAAGTCATAGTTTGAAAAAACCTTTTCGCGTTTTAAGTCAAAATTAGATTCCGAGAGGAATTGAGTCAATACAGAAACTATAACGATAAGCTTCATTGTCTTAAGTTAAGACTTGCAGATCCAGCTCAAAGACGGGAACGGCACTGGAAGAGAAGACAATAATTACAGTCCGACAAACGTCGCCCTCCCTTCTCCCCCCCCTCCCTCCGTTTTTCATTACGGATTCCTTTAGTCTTTATGACCCAGAGCTCTTTGATCTTCTTCCTCCGATTAAATTAAAATATAAAAGCTTTACACTAAATTACTTTAATAAGCTAATATTATGTCAAAGTTATTTGGGAAGGTTTTAAAAAAGGAATCGTCTAACTAACTAAGTTAGTAAGATGATATTATATAAAAAAGGTAGCACATAACTGTTTGTACAGCTAGTAGTTTGGTGCAAGTAGTTGAGTTTTCATAGATTCGACTATATCTAACATATCCCCCCCAACTTAAATTTCTTGAGACTAGAAAAAAGATTTAGTATCGATGAATGAAACTAAAGGACGGGCTGGTTCATAACTGCAACACCACCACGACACTGATTTCAGTCGATTTCTCAAAGGCCTTTGATGTCGTCTCATATAATCCAAAACGACAGCAGTTTTACAAACAAAATTTGTAAGAAAAAATAGATAATTAAAATATACCTGTATTTAAAATAATTTTATAGCAGGAAAGGTAAATATGTGAAGTGTTAATAAAGTCTCAAGACAGGTCTCATAATCAAAAACTTATTGAATAATTTTATTTAGTGAATTAAAAATCTTCTGTATAAGACCCTCCTGCATCAACACACCTATGACAGCGTTTTCCACCTCCCATACGCTCCCTAGAACTCTTCGAGCGCCAATTTTATTGGACTCCACTGCTCCACGTTGTCCTCACCTCACTAACAATCCACTCACTCTAGCGTCTCGGAGACAACTGCTGGTGGTACAGTCTGTTAGCGTCTATCCAGCTTTATTTCTTCCTGTCGGTGTAACCTACGCTCCCTTATCTAGTCAAGAAAATCTCAGTCTTGATACTTTATGAACATGGATTACATATATATATATAAAATAAACTAAATAAGAATAGAGACAGAGAAGGGTTGTAGAATATAAAGGATGCGATTTTAATAGCCTGCAAATACAGTTTCAATTTGGCCTAAATATATTTAAAAGGAGTACTGCCATCACATGGAGTTTCACAAGGACCGTTTTCGCCACCATTATTATTCTCAGTTTACACATCTAATACTATTTTTATGGGGTACCAAAAAACTACTTGTAAAAGCTTTTGCAGATTATATAGTTACCAAAAATAGCAGCCTAAATGTTATAAGGGCTTTAAACCAAGGTAAAGTGACATGAGAAAGGATTAGTACCGAGTTAAGAGTTCAAAAATTAAAATTTTTAGTTTGATGTTGAAAAAAACGGAGTGTATCTTTTTTTCAGAAGGACATAAAAAAATTTCCAGTCAACTTTCAGGCTAATATATATTGAAAAACTATTTCAGAGACACTGGTAGTTCTGGACATAAAATTATACCTATGTTTTCATATTTTAATAAAATACTAAAATCGGTTTCAGCTATAGCTAATAAGCATTATCACTTATTTGGTCAAGGAACTTTAATCCCTTCGCCTTATACTCAGGATGTTAACGAATACTTATTAAACCCTGCAATTCCGTTTGCATGGAGCCCCTATGTTCATTTATTTATCAAAAACAACGTTTAAGCATTTAAAATACAATCCCAGAATGTTAAGAGAAATCATTACAAGACTTTACTGAAGATGAAAAAGGCACCAACAATTTATGACGAGCTGAAAATATTAAAGATAACAAAAAATCATTATATCTCGCTCGGAGATTCGATAGTTTACAGCTATTGTCAAATGAAATCTTCGATATAATCCTAAATATACGCAGACAGGATCACATTAGCAATAGAATTATTTAAGTTATTACTAATTTAAATTATTTATTAATTTTACTTTTCTAAAATATGAGCCGTTGAGAGAAATGGTTCAAGCGAGTGTTGTATCAACATTTGCCGTGTACGGGGCTTCAGCGGTTCTAAGGCTGACAAGGGGTTCCATATATCATATATTTATCTCAAGCACTAAATACCATAGACCCTCTTGCCATGGAATGCTAGATATGATTATTCATTGGAGTTCTTCTCCAACGGTGTCATGTTTACAAATTTCCTATGTTATTATTAAGAGGTATTAAGGCAGGGATTCTTAATTATAAAGTAAAATCTTTGTTGTATATTTTATATTTACAAACATTTATACATTAGCAAGAATAATATTATAAGAGAGCTGGTTATATCTATTTTCTTAAACTTTAATTATTATATTATGAATTGAAAAGAACCAGTTGGAATCTTTGTTATTTATATTGACTCTAAGTTTATCAAATTTCTACTTGCCATTCAAAATACAACTGAAAGGTCTTACCTATGTTGGTACACCTGTTAGTCTTGGCAGTAGTGGTGAAGCGGATCTTTGGTTCCGCGTCGATCCGCAGCTTGCCGGTGGCCTTCTGTGAATCCCTGCGATGGTGACTTCCTCATACTCCTTCCAACTGGTCTTCGACTCCTTTCTCTCTCAAGACTGCTCTTCAACTGCTCCTCAACTGATGACTTCAACTCCCTTCCTGCTCTTTTTACTCTTTTTCTCCCCTCTACTTCTTTTTTATCTGCTACTTTCTTTTATAAGACTCTCAATTTCAACATTCGATGTTGGAATTGAAAGTTAACTTCATCACCAGGTATGTAGAAATTATGTTGTAAACAAACAATCTATATTATTAATAGCAAAATCTCCTCACTATAAAATGCGATTACATTAGATGGAAATTAAATGAATATTAGAATTAGTTAGCAAAAGAACAAAGTGTTTAAAAAAAATTGCCTCGTTTTAATATAATTTTATATTAGTTTTATTTTTCAGCTTTATACATCCCAAAATAAGTTGATTCTGATGTTGATATACCACTATACCGGTTCTGATATTTATATTCTGAACATAACTAATCCGCAACCGACACTTAATGTTCTTTTGTTAATGCTTCGTTTTATAAACAATAAAATTATATATTGCTACATCAAATAAACCATGAAAACGATAAAATAAACCAAGGATTGTGGAAAGGTTAAAAGTGCTGACTCAGAATAAGCTATTAGGAATCCCCTTCCAAGGAGCTATAACAGGTCAAGAGGCCTCCTCCACCTGAGGGTCTTACCGGTTCATCAGGACTGTTATCACATCCTCCAAGTATAGGATGCGATACCGCAATCCCCCAAAATTCTAAACCTTTAAAAGGATCAAAGAGGCATATAGCTAAAATTTGTGATATCTTATTTATTTATTTTTTGATATTTCCAATATATATACAAGTAAATTTGATGTAATAGTGTAAGATCATAATGACATGATACTGGCATGTAGAGAAACTACCCATTGGTAGCTCTCTAATAACGTTTTTACTTTAAAAGGTCTCGTGGCTATCTTCTTTTCAGGCAACTCGGAGGATTATCAGGTAATGGAGGAGAAGCCAGTTCAGAAACAAATTGGTCAGGGTGATTTGGAAGTTTATCATGGAAGGATTGGAATCTAGTTCTGCCAAGTCGGCAAAATATGGAACATTGAGTTCCTAATAGATGATTTTATTTGTGATAAAGTTAGAAGAATATACAAGAGGAATTCAATCGCTTAGTGGAGCCCCAAAGCTCGACTCCGTATGTAATATATAGTCCTTATTATAGCTATATAAATGAGCATGTTGTCATTAGTTGGAAGTTTACACCCTATGTCTAGTGAGTGTTGTATAGGACGGAATTAACCAGCAGTTTCTTGGCTTTTCGATCTTGTATGAGGGTTTCGAGTCCGTTGTTTATCTATATGTAGTCTTAGGATCTGTATGATAGAAATAATCGTTTCTTTTAATTTTTCAAGGGTTATTAGGACAGGAAGTCATGGTTTTACGACGAATGCTAAATGTGTTTTGGTAGGATTTATTTAATCCTCTAGTTTTGACACCATTTTTCAAGAATGGTGATTTGGGATTGGAGGTTTTGAGTTACTGGAAGGGTCATTATTCCCTGATAATAAACATTTGTCATTCGTAATGTGGTGAGGATTGGGTTGGAATGTCAGCTGTGATAGAAACGACCAAGGATACTCCCATAAAGTAGCCAGCAGACTGAGGAAAGAAGGATAAATAAGCACGGTGATTCCCTTTAAATAATCTGTCGGATAGATAAGAACGGATAATGAGAAAGTATGGTATTTACGAATCTTGTATAGCAGTCCCAGGTAAAATTAGTGATTTCAAAACCATAAACAAATAGGAAGTTAGTTTGATAAAATGCTGAGATTAACTCTCAATTACAATATATCTTTCTTAAAAAAATATATATAGTAGTCTATTCCGTAGACCTAAACTATTCTACATATACATTTGCATACAATAAAATAATAAAATATAACTGAATGGCTACATTTATTACATTTTTTTCATATAACTTATATTTTGTATTTATTTTTTAATTGTATTTTGTATTATATAAATTATGTTACTAATTTTCTCTCTTCAAATTATTTCAAAGTTATGTAGTTTTGACTTATACTTTGGATACTGGAGTTGTGGACAAAATTACAATTATTAAGTGTTTTAAACGAGTAATAAATTTTATTTTTATTTGTATGTTTTTTTGGCACCGACTGACATATATTGCCATCTGGTTGGACCGCATTTATTATACTTTGCTTAGTAAATAAATAAAAACTAAATTATTCATGAGTTGGAATTTACTCACCTAAAATTATCTTAGAAATAATATATGTATCATATTAAATGAAAACTTAATATTTATATTAATAATAAAAAGTCAGTAGTGTAACTTTTATTATTTATAAAATCCTTGTTACTATTTAATAAAAACAAATATTTCATAAATTAAGAGCTGATGCTCAAATTGCTAATTTACTGAGTATACCTATTATTATTAATAAAAAAAATCGCATATCGCAGAAAGTAGACATATATACATTTTAAGATATGTTAATTACTGTAAATGCGATTTATTGTGTAACTATTGTTTTAAGCAAATTAGTTTTAATCAATTGCTCAGCACTTGCTTAAATTAGAAGCGCTTTGTGTTTCTGAAAACATTTAAAAACGCTCTCAAAATATTCGGATTGCAGCTCTGTCCAATCACAAAAAATAGAAAAAATCACAGAATTTATTAAGTAAAGAAAGAAAAAGGTTGGAGAGAATAGGAAAGTGAAAAGGGCTGTCGATAAATTAGAGGGGGTAGAAAAAGCCTAAACGGTGGGCCTGCTCCTGATATAGAAGGCACTGGTCGCCCTTTGTCGCCAGAACCATCGCGATAAATGACAGCATTCCACTTTCTAAAGCCACTCTTTTCCTCTAATCCGTTTCCACCCCGGTCCTTTCCGGTCGTAGTCAGGATCAACGGGGGTTAAGTTTAGCCTAAAGCTTTTGGGATTAAACTTTGTCTTTTTATTAATATAGAAAAACACTGCCTATTTTTATATGGTGAGGGTCTGGGATGAATTAAGTAATCGGTATGAACCTATGGAGATTCCATGTCCTTCTGAGAGTGTGAAAACGTATGACGCCTTTGATAGCAGAAACGCAGAAATTTACTTTTACACAATAATATACATTGAATTTATTATTATTTTAAGTGTATAAGGATGTATAATAGGATAACAAAAGAATACACAATATTGCAGATGACGTTGCATCCATATCCGCGATTCCGATTTTCAATGTAAGCTGTTTTCTCATTCAGCGGCTCTTATCTGAATAGTTGAAAATGAAATTGCCATTGGTCAGTTTTATTTATTTCGAAAAATTGAATAGTTTGTGAATGTATAAGAATGATAAGTGTACAGCACACATATATCAGTTAAGTATACAATGAGGCGTTCCGTTACAAATCCAGGGAAGTACATATTTAATTTATTTTTAACTAAGTTTAGTTACTATATAATCTCGAGCTGAAAGAGTTTTTTTAAAAAATATATAAATCAAATGCAGTTTCATTTGTATTGTAAATACACATTTGTATTTGTTTTAATGAATAAAGAGGGTATGAAAGGTTTTAGGTGACTTGATTAAACTATTAATCATATAAAAAAAAATTTAAAAGTAGACTTGGCTAATTTTGTCACTATTATAAAATATTTATAAAGTTCTCATTTAGTGTTGGGGCGCTGCTATATACCTTGATCTGGTAAGAATGAACTTGGATATTTTCATTTTCTCAGCTGTCAGTATTTGTTCAAGGTTATGTAGTTGTTTTTCTAATGAGATAAGAGTGAAGGGTAGAAATGTTTCAATTTGTATTTATTTATTTTCTATATACCAACTCCCATGTGTTTATTTCCCTTTACATCTAATTGAAACATATAAATTGGATTTTTTATTTTTATTTTTTTGCTGATATGTATTTTATTTTTAAATATTAATATAAATTATTTTTTTTTATCGTCAATGTATATTTCTCTCTTAAAAACTTATAAAATAATTACAAATAATATATTACCACAGTAAAATTAAATCATTTAACTATTCAGTACTATAAAATAAAATGTTCAAAGGACGATAATAGTAATTTTTAAATACTTGGGTTATAGTTCATTTCATTATAGCTAACAGTAAACAATGCAGAAGTCAAACCTGCTATGCTAGGGTAAACAGAGGGGAACAGATATCTGACCAGTTCCATTAATTTTATTCATGTGTACTGACGAAGTTAATCATCTAGTGGTTCCAATATTTAGCTCAACACTTTAACGTTGATCAAACTTAAGAAAATTAGGTTTTTAAAAATATATAAATTGAATGATTTTTCTCTTTGATGTGCTTTATTTGTAGTCATTGTACTAATGCAGATCTTTACACTATGAAACACCATCATAACAATTGAAAGATTTAAAAAAAAGGGAGTAATTAAGATTGGATCTGACAAACAATATACCCACGAAATGATGATCGATATCCTCTATCCTCTATGTAGACGAAGCATACTGTTAATAAAATAGAGGTGTGCAAAGGTGCTATAGAGAGTTTACATATAGAAGTAAAGAAATGCAAGAAAGTTATGACATATAAAAGGATAAGAAATAATTTAATAAATAATGAACTGAGGCATTTCCATATCCATAGAAGGAAAAAGGTAACATACTTAATATGGGGTCTCTTCAATTATTTTCTAAACGTCTTTAGGTTAAAAAAAAAATATGCTAGTATAAATAAATTTGATACGTAAGAAACATTTACTAAAAACTAACAACATTTACCACATATTTACAAAAAAAAAAAAATTAAACGTTAAAACAAGAGGTAAGTGTTTTGATTTTTGTTAGAAAAATGGTTAATTTCTTCTTCAAATCCTATTTATTTAAGTAGATCTCTATCAACACCATGAACTGCTCAATAATTAAGCAATCATACTTCTCAGTTGAAAAGCCCTGTAGAAAAAAAGTCAGTTATTTCTCCCGAAAATTTGGTAAAATTAATGAAATCTATGTTTAGTTACTAGTCAAAATTTATGATTCTGCCTAGTATAGTTAGCGGGAATAAACAATGGCGTCTATTTCAAAGCGTTAAAAAAAATCATTCGGAGCTTTATAACTATAAAGCTATCTTTATAATATCTTTATAACTACCTACAACAAAAGAAGACCTAATGGAACATAATTTAAAGTAGAAATAATGTGCTAATAAAGACATAATGGAACATAAATTAAAGTAGAGATAATGTGCTAATAAAGACCTAATAAAGCTGTTTACGTTTAATAGTTCGCGAGAGGCAACATTAAATATTGAAATAACAAAAAATCAGTAGTCGGTGAATTTATTTTAGGGAATCTATTTCGCAGGAACTATTTAGCGTATAGATGTCTATTAGCATTCAAATTAAAACTAGTTGAATATAATACTAAGTAGTTTATTACGCCAATCTTCATAGTAGTAGTAATATCTGGTTGTTGTGGAAAATTGTTTGATATATGACAAACTATATTTCAGGAACCATTAGACGTACAGATAGCACTCAAACTAAACATAATTAAATGTTCTATAAATTAGTTTATTACATTTATCTTGGTAGGTGTAGCATTTTTCATGAATAACTAGGAATCCATATGTTCTGAATTGATTTTGACAAATATAAAAACTACTACTCCTATGAAGACAGACGTAATAAACTAGTTAATATTACATTCAACTAGCTTTAATTAAATGCTAATAGACATCTATACTTTTAATATTTCTTGAGATATAGGTTTCTCAAAATAAATTCATTAAATACTTTTTAGTAAATGTCTTGTAACAAGTGACTCTTGGTCTTTTGTATTAACAAGATATAGGGCCCTATAGAATGCGAAGCTTTTGGTTCGGGCTCAGGAGGCCCATGGTGTAATGGTAGCTCTGCTTGTAAAATAATGACTATACTGGAATATTAATTAATTATACAAAATATATACTTAGAATTATAGTCATAGAACAACATAATTTTCTAAGATATATAATTAATAGGTTAATTTTTACCTCTATTATATTTGACCTGGGCATAATAGCCTGCTAAATGTTATTTATTAGTGTTAGCTGTAAAACAAAAGTTAAGATTGTCCTTATAAATGGCTGAGTTGGCCGAAATGTTAGATATATTTTATGAATTCATAAGAAATTATTGCGACAACATAGATATATTTTGTTATAATTGAATAATAAAAATTTCTCATGATATATGGAACACAATAAAAAAAGAAAAAAATGAAGACCAAGAATAGAAATTGACGAAGAGAAAGAAAATAAGAAAAGTTTACAGATAAGTTCAGCACACGATCGAAATAATAGTTAAAAGATAACAGGCTGCCAACCAGTACAGCTGCCAGCCCATTTAAAGTAAGAACAACTGATTAAGATATTAAAGTCACTATGAACATTACCACTTTTCCAAGTTTTTATATCATATTTATTGGAATATAAAAACGAGAGATTCTTTAAACTGTATTCAACAATTTACAACTAATATATATCAACATTTAACAAACTAAATAAATAGTTATATTTATTACTATCACTATAGATCTATAGTGACTCAGAACATCTTAATTGAATCAGTTATTTGGGAATCATCTCATTTATATTATTTTCTGTTTGGATTTAACATATAAATTTTCTGGTTACATCAAGCCTTTTCAATTTCACATAAAACACCCTAAACAGTATAGCCCTAAATGTATACAATAAACACAAAAATGATGATTACTAGTCCTAATAATGTTTTAGGAAATCTTTATTGAATGTTAACAAATGACTGACTTAGTTCATTAGAAGATTGTTCTTCCATGTGAAGATCTTCTTTGAAGTAACACGGTATTTGTCTTCAAAGTCACATTTTATATTTTAATATTTATAAATATAATTATATTGGGCAACTAATTAAGCAAGAAGAAATTCTAGAAACCATACTAGAAAATTCCTTTCAAAGCTAAACCTTATCCAACTGATTGATTCTGATCCTATTAATTTATTTCTGAATGAAAATACTTTACCCTGACTCGGGGTTATACTTCATCTCAACAATGAACCTTCCATTTTCCTCATCATGACTGGCAGCTCAACGAGAATTGCACAATCTCAATAAGAATACTAAATCAACCCTACAATAGCTGTCATGAAATACAAAGTCTATTATACAGCCATCCTAACCCAGCCATCATAATCCTATCATATTAATTTTAGAGTTAGTATTAAAATAACTTTTATCATGATCTTCATTATTCATATATATATTTTTATTAATTTACATCTGATATATCCTAGAATCACCACCAAGGTAAAAATATTAGGAAAGAAAAGAAAATATGAAATATAGAGACATATAAGTGTACAAATGAAAATGAACCAAAATGCTAGCTGAAATATAACTAGCTTAAATAGAACTAAATGGAACTATCTATCAATAAATAAATCTATCAATTTCAATTTAAATTATTTACTAATCCCCAAGATCCAAAAAAAAATTAAGGTTATAAAGTTTGTATATATATA
>NW_027106092.1:23035-39477 GCF_000696795.3 Halyomorpha halys | reverse complement strand
ATATATACATATACAAACAGTCTCACTCCATTAAAATTTGTGACTTCATGAATATTATTTATTCCATTATTAGAGCAATGAATCAACCTATTTTGGCATCCAGACATCCAATTAAAACTTTTACATTATACTTGAGAATCTCATCGGTAATTCGTTTAGGTATATCATAAAATTAATTCCTTTTCTCATCAATAAATGAGATTCGTATTTCCGAGAAGTGACCGTTTTGAATATGATATTACAAAATTATTAAAATAGCCCTAACATTTAGAATTGTATACTCAACTAACCATCAGAAATGAATTGATGATTTTGAGTTTAGGTAATGACGTTTCATAACCATCCCTATTGTCTTCGTCATCTTCGTCAGTAGATCTCTGATCTTAGGGGAGGGGGGAGAGCACCGCGACAGAGGCTATTTTTAAATTAACATTATAGTACAAAGTATTTTGTTTTTTAATCATCACACGTCATTGGTTTAATCAAAGGGGATATTTGTACTGTTAAAATTCAAATAAATGAATAAAAGTTATAATTTCGTCTTTGTAAAATATTTAAATAATGATAATAAAATAAAAAGTATACTGTTCAATTACAATTTCGTTTACATTTTTTCTTTTATCCCAGTGTTTCCCATCAGTGATGAAAGACATTATACTTTTTAATGTGGAATCCAAGGCACAGTTAACAATGTCTTTCAAAAAAGAATAAAGAGATTGAGGAATGTTTTTTAGGTAACTGTAGTGCTTAAAACTGAACATTTTACAATTCTTACAAAATTAAAATTTTATTTTTCTTTACAGGAAGGGGCCCACACCACGTATCTCCCTCCGGATCCGTTAGTGAGAAAAGGGAATATAAATGTTTAAAATATAAAAAAATCCGTAAGATTTATTATTCGTAAAATTATTATGAGTTATTTAGCCATTATTAATAGTTAATAGTTGTCAACATTGTCTTCACAATCCTATTTCATCCATCAATAGAAAAGAATGGACGAGTAATGAAGCGAAAATGATTTTCTTAACTTTATTTACACTAATCCTCAAATCCTTATTTAGAAATAGAAACTATTATGTGCTGAGTTTCACGCTGAACAAAAGAACAAAATAATTACAAGCACACCACGAAACCTATTACGATATTAAGATATGGTGTATTTTTTCTCTTTTTTTTGTTTAATTCTTTTCCTAACATTTTTGATATGATAGACGTTTTTTAATTTATTTTTATCTATTTACTTTCTTTATGATGAAAATACCATTAAATGTTTATAATATTTAAAAAAAAAAAGATGGTCAAGGTTTCGGTCAAAATAGAAAAAATAGTTTTTACTACTAATGTCAGACGTTTATAATATTTGTTTAAACGATGTAGCTATACAAACATCTTTTCCTTTTTTGTGTGTATTGGTGAACCATTAAAGTCTCATTTTTTTTTTCTCAAGCTATTATGTTTTAAAATTCTATTACTTTATTTTTTGTAAAGGGGAAAATCCCTGAATAAATTATATTATTATGAATATGATTAGATATGAATGGAATTATTTGGTATTCTATGCTTTATTTAAGAAATATAATTATGAACAGTGGATGTTGCCTGAAATGAAAGGAAATTAGTAATTTTTTAAAAGCTTTATTTTATAGGCATCTAATCTTATCAAATAATATCCCATCATAAGATTTAACTAAAAATAAGTATTTTTAAAATCAGGACATGTGCTGGTAATGCTTTCCTTCTGGACACACAAAAAGGTTTAATAAAATATATATAAAATAAACAAAAATAAAGACTGACGCTTAAAATAATATCTTAAATTTAGGTAGCATTTGTAAATAATTGGTAGGAATAAAGGTTTAGTTTATAAAAAAAAAATCATTTGTTTTGCGGAATACAGTTGTTTGTGTCTTCAGATATATGATTGCAAACACTAACAAACTGGCTTGTTTTATTTTCATAATTATATGTTATGTTTTAATTCTTTCTGACCGTGAACGGATATAATATTCCAGAAATACGGAAATAATATAATTATTTTAAAATGAAAAAGTAAACTAATTTCAGAGAAGTATTAAAAACTTTTTATTTATCTATTCTATGATTCTCTAGCTGTTATTTAATGACTAAAGTAGATGAGAGTATTTATAAAAATAAGATGCTTCGCTATAAAGGAATAATATGAAATATTTATGTGGTTTCTCATGGAAAACACTATTACTTCCACTCGGTCTCTGCATTAATATAAAGTTGAATATATTAAAATAAAAACGAATATGTTCTCAAAGAAAAAATGCTGATATGTGGTGCTGTATTTCGAAGTGCGGAAGCTATCTACATTCCTCAAAACGGTAGCTTTGATTCATGGCTGTATTTGCATAAAAGCGAGGGCCTTACATATGCATGAAACCATCATATGCCGACCCGAAGCTTCAATACTCTGAAGGGGAAAAATTATTGAAGGACGTTTCGGATTTGAAAATCAGAGCAATTAGAATTATTTGAATAGTTAAGTCGAAGGAGATAACTTTTTTTTTAATATGATGAAACTCATAATTAGTGTATCAATTAAATTTTTCTTCAAACAAGTAGGAAGTTAGTTATAAATTAAAATTAATGACAATTAATAATATCATTATTTAAAATAATTTATTGTCTACATATAATAAAAATAACTTCTAATTAGTATAAAAAATAGTAATTATATGATAATGAAGAAAAACAATACAATTTTAAAATCTTAAAAATCAATCAATGAACAAGAGAAAATTAATTTCAAAATTAAAAATAATAAAAACAAATGTATATGTAATTATTTTATATGAGGAGAAGATGGTTGAGGGGGGGGGGGAGGTTCGATCAAAATATAACACAAATAAGTTGAAATAACTTATTTAATCGTGTCAACGTTTCGGCCACAATTTTTAGCCTTTATCTTCATCTTCATCCTTTAATCTTTTCCTCATATAATTTTTCCACGGTCAACTATCTCTCACCATCATAATTATTTTATATTTTTAAAAAATATAAAATAATTGGAGATTAAAAACGTTAACAAAAATTAAAATATAAATAAATGATAAATGATTACTTTAAATTATAGAATTTCGGTTTTATAATTTGAATTGATTTTTAACGCTTGAATGGCCATGGAAGTGAAATTAATCTCATATTGCTAGTTCATATACTTTTAATAATTTATTTTAAAATAAAATACTTAAAATTAAATAAAATTGTTACTTTTTTAATTTTTTTTTTATAAAAAATTGTTATTTTCTCAAAATATATAATAATTTCACTTTTTTTTATGATGACTATAAGATGATTCATTGGTCATTAAGGCTTCAAGGTTCTATGTCCTTGTAAGAAGTTCTCCTTTACGAGTAGTGTTAGCAGCAATTCCACGGCCTTACTGCCCCCTTTATAGCCTCCAGTTTATTCCAAGGGCTATTGTCCCACAACGCTAGTAATTCTTTATATTCCCTCTGAGTTGATGCAAGCCTAGGTGTTGCTAGGAAATGCAACGGCATAGAAGAAAGATGGTCTCTTTAAAAGTTTTATTGGTTATTCTGTGTTCTTTATTTCTTTCCCACCTCAAGTATATACTTAATATGTCTTATAAGTTAGCATGTAGATGTAATTCAGTATTTGATATTACTCGGATTGAGAGGAATAATTTTTCGTCCATTTGTGCATTCGAAACAAGTTCGTACAGAAACAAAGCCTCGATTACTCTGTTAAAGCACAACATTTTTTGTTGTGTTTAAGGAATATTTACCAGCGGTACGCTCTCTTCGCCTTCTACTAATTCCATGGCATAGCCTTAGGCTGTAGTTAGACTATACCACCTTAGCTGGACTGATATCAACAACTTATGATGCCTCAAGGTAATGAAAGGGAGAAGACTCAGTAAAGTATATATAATACATTTCATGTATTATATATGTTACAAAAAAAAAAAAGAATATTGAATAAATAAAATCACAATGTGTATATTTAATAATAGTAGAAACTAGGATATTTATACGAATAAAGATGATCTTCTTTTCAAGTTTAATTTCGTATATATTTTTAAGTTCTAGGAGTTAGTTAAATTTTGTTTTTCTTATATCATATATTAAATTAACCTTCTTTCTATTATACGGTTAAGCTCAATTTACATTTCAATGAAATTATACCTACTAAATAGGTTGCACAATGCGAGTCAGTTTTTAATTTTTTCATAAAAAATTTTAAGAAAAACCATAAAAGTATTAGTAAATATAATTATAAAGAATTTAACAAGAAAAAAAGTCTTATGATAATGTCTTAAATACTGATTACTGTAATTCAATATTTATAACAATTTTAATATCGAATTAATTACGTACAAGAAAATAACCCAACTCACTGTTTTTCGATACTTTAGCTCGAGACATATAGCTACAAAATTGCAGTATTTAATCTTTTTTTAAATTTATTTATTGACAATATTATTATCTGCCAAAAACTTTTTGGGCAATAAGTAATAGAGATAACTGATTACATTCATACTAAAATAAAATAACATAAGAATAAAAATAAATGAAAAGAAAAGATTCCATACAAATATATATAAAATCTCTCTATAGAAAATCCACATAATCAAACTATGTACATGAAAAAATAAATAAATAAAATAATCATTAGTGGTATTTACACTCTTATATACAATATTCACACTATCAACCTGAGGATCCCCGAGCCCACTCTATCCCCCACGTATGAGAGGTAAAGCAGAGCTCTTTGAGATCCCAGCGCATCCCTCACAGTATTTAATCTTAAAATTTTCTTTTTGTTCACTTCAGCCGATGTTAAATATAAATTTAATAATTTATATTTCTTGATTATTATTATTAATTAATAATCTATATTTATTTTAACTTGTATAATAACAGTTGACATTCCTTCAAATTTATAATTTATATTCAATTTGACGTTTTGACGTTGGCTAGACAATGGAGGTTACTTAGGGCACTTTTTTTTTTTTAAATATGGCATATTCTTTTTCCTATTTAATTTTTAAAATGAATTATCGATCTTAATTTATTATCTTACATGTACCTCGTAAAAAGTTTCTGAAATCAAAACTGGTTCGGACTTAAATTACCACTTAGCCTCATGGATCAAAATATAGCTGAAAAATGAGGCAATTGGAAATCAATATAAATTGGCTCGTGCTCTGTGTTGCGTGCTACATTAAATTGCAATGTCAATGGATACTCTATACATAATTATGTTCAATTGATTCTTAAAGCAGCTTTTCAAAACATTTCTGTTTATTTGACTTTTTGATGATTGATTATTTCGATTTTTTACGACAACGAAGTACGATCACTAACACACTGACGTTGACTACTGGACCAAGTGGCAAAGTAGGGCAATGGAACCAGCGATCATGGCTCAGCCCAACCACTCACATGCGATCCTCACCACAATCCAGCCCTCCGGATTATGCAGCCCCGAGTCAAATGCTATTCGCTAATACCCTCCGAGCCCATTCTACTCTGGATCGACAGTAATTCCTCTTCCAGGTTAGGAGAGTCACAATATAAACCTCAAATCTTCGCACAGTATCATCATGGATTAAAAGTTCATACCAACTGAACTATTCAATTGAATAGAATTAATACCCGTAAAGAAACCGCTCTAGCAACTTTTATTACTTTGTGTAGATACCATACTTTATAGATTAAATTAGTATTAAGAGACCTAAATGTGGTCTAAGTATTTAGTCATTTAAACTTAATGATAATACAACTATTAATAGTCCAAAATCGAGCAAATTCCTCTCATTCATGTGCTAATAATGGTTTTTATTATTTCTTAAAAAACATTATTATACGCAATAAAATCATTGGAATAGATATTTTATTTATATATCACATTGTAATTTCATATGTTTCATTTAAACAAGATTACAATACAAAAATATGTAAGTTAAAACGTTAAAATTAAAACAAATTTACCTGTATCTCAACTACACAATTCACACTCAATATGATCGACCAATTAAAATCAATCTGGATATGTAACAAAAATTAATAAATAAAGAATAAATTGTTAAAATTTTACAAGATGTAAAAAAAATATTTAAACTAATAAACAGTGTATTATTTGTGACTACCATTTTTTTTAAATATCGCTCTTTTACAAAAATATTATTTTAAAGTAATAATACAATAACCGAAACATAATAAAATTTCAGGTGGAGTTTTCTGAAAATTCTTAGCAAAGCTGCTAAAAATTTCAAAGAAGCAGGTTTATACCAAAACTAAAAGAAAAAAAACGTATGGAATTTACCATCGCAGTAAAAATTAAAGTGGCCTGAGGTGGAAGGTTAATAAAATATTAAAATCTTCTAGAATAAGTGAATGACAGTTATAATGGTTTTATTTATCAATGAAGAGAAAAAATAAACTAAACTGTTTTTTTTTGGTATGAGATAGACTTGGGAGCTTCAAAAAAAAAAAAAAAAGAATTTCAAAAACGGATTGTTTCCATTCTATGCCATCCGACCATTTAACTACAGACTATATGTCTGTCACCTTTCCTCAGGGTATATTGAAAATTTTTATATAAATGGCATCATGAATGAAAATTGACAGGGGCGATATATACCGATTACTTAATAGCAATGAAACATTAAATTCTCAATAATATTTGTTTTAATCATTGAAAAGAGAAAATGACTATCGGTAAAAATTTAACAGTCAAGAACCTTATAATCATTCTTTTTTCAAACTTTTATTAAAATTTCACTTGTTTTGTTATCACATCTTGTTACACCTTTTTACTTCTACTTCATCAGAAATTACGAAGTATACCTACCTTAAATGGATTTAAATAATTGTGAGTAGTAAGTCTAATTATATATAATATTTATTTGTTATTTCTAATATTTGAAGTTTTTGTTTTGATTTCAATTGATGAAAATTTATTTTCTTTATTTTTTATTTCAAATTGCTCATAGCTATTATTACGTAAAACAGAAAATACATCGATCAAGATATTTTTGAGTGCAGTAAGAGTGTTTTATTCTAGTTACCTCGGAATGTGAATGTATTGTATACATCAAAAAGATCTGTCATTGCCACCGACGGAAAAAAAAATACACAGATGTGTAAATGTCCTCTACTGTTTGATAAAAATATACAATGATCCTAGAAATACATCAGTTCTGACGAAGTGCATTATTTAAAATGTCTTTAGTATCAGAGACGGTTGTAAAAATGACGGACACTATTATCTCACTGTTCATATAACAGTTTTAAAATGGAGTTTTTCAACGCAGTGTTGGGCAAAAGGTAGCTGGAATTACATGTGACTGTAATTATCATTTGCGATTACATTGTTTGAACTAATAATTTTAATTTTGGACCATTATTACAATTACTAATTTTAATTAGTAATTTTAACTACTTTATGAGGCAGTAGTTAAAATTACTAATTAAAATTGTAATTTCATTTTCACTGCTTTATATTACAGTAATTTTAATTGTAATTGTAATTGCTATTACTTTTTCTTCAACACTGACATAGCGGAGAGCAGGTGCCCAGTGTGATTACTTATTACTAAATTATTTATTTAAAAAATATTATAAACAACTTCTGATTTTAAAAGCTGAATATATATTTTTTGTTTTAGCCTAAACATAATTATGAGAGGAGAAGATGGTTAGGGGGGAGAGGGGTGCGGTCAGAAAAAAATACATATAAACAAAAGATTATTTATTTATGCTGACGTTTCGACCTGATTTTCAGGTCTTCATCAGAGCTATAAAAACAAATAGAAATAACAACCATCATTCAGAGAAAAAATGGAAATAAAATACTTTTTTTTATTCAAATTTTTATTAGTCGAAATAAATTTATAAATATACTTTTGTTAGTCAAAACGTCGGCACAAATAAAAAATCTTTTGTTTAGTTGTGTTTTTAGCTGACCGCACCTCCCGACCATCTTTTCCTCTTATGTATCTACGGTCAACAATCTTCACCTCAATGTAAACATAATTATGTAGGAAGGCGTTTTATAGCTGGAACTCATACTAAGTAAAAAGGAAATTGATTAATTGTCACTTTAATAACCATTGTTTTAGTAAGCAAAAGATCATTAATTCCCTCCTAATCACTCGTTTGGTTAAAATCATTTTCACTTCGAAGATGTATCTCTTCACCCAAAGTGGTTTCAACTCTGAGGTCATACCCAGAAGGTGGATCTGGTAGGACAAAGCTCCCGTTTACCACTACATCAGGACTTTTGCTCGTGCAGAAGAGAAGTAAAATCCAGGAGGTAGTAAGAGCTACCGACAAAGTTAGACAGATGGCCCTGCTCAGACTTCTCCCTGCATACATATCGCCACATTTCTCATCCGGAGCTCGTCTGCCTTTTACAATCACCAAACTACACCTGGGTATATGTTTTTATTCGTTTTATTTCATTTTATTCTTAATACAACGCCATAACAATATGTCATGAAAAATTTTTCGTCTAATTTTAAAATATGTTTATAGGTAGAGGATGAAAATTATTAATTGTTAAAAATTTTATTTAACAAGTTACAATTGTGTTTCTATTGGAAAAATTGCAGTTCAGATGTATGTTTAAAATATTCATGACTATAATTAAATATTAATAATATAATATAATCAATAATAATATAATAATCATCACCTGGCTAAGGATATTCAAATTATGATTCGTAGGTGAAAAAATTGTCTTGTCAGTTCAAGAGAAGCATAAGCTGAACGGCGAACTAAGGCTATCAAGACTTCATGACTTAACCGTTCTGCTGGTTTGACTGTAGGTGGCGCCGCATAGTTGAGGGCACTTGTGGTTCTGCTGAGAAAAAAATAAGTTTATACTGAATACTTTTTCTTATTATCACGAACTGCTGTTTCTAGCAAATTTTAACGTTGATTTTGCATTAATCATACTTTAAGATATAAAAATAGTTTCATGAAGAGGCATCTCTATGATTTTCAGAGCAAATCGTGATTTTTCTCCCTTAACATTTGATCTGTTAGGTTGTAAACATGGGCTGTCAGCAAATACTAACAATTCAAACAATAAACAATAGTAAATTCAAACAATTTTAATCTATTTTATTTCATTAAACGGACTAGTTGTAACGCTGTAACTTTAAAGATTCCGCAACAATATTGAAAACACTTAGTTATATTTTAGTTTATGTTATTTTTCCTCTAGTTATTTATCTACGATCTAAGCTAATATATGGAGCTGAAATAATCTATTGGTTGGGAGAATATTTTTACAACTTTTATTTTGCTTTCCTTATTGCGTGATTTGTTTTCAAAAATCGGTAATAGGGATGAATGATTTACAGGTATATAAATTAATTGAAATTATGAATAGATAAAAAACAGGACAAAAAATAAACAAAGTTAACCTTACAGTAAAATAAAATCTCAAATGCATGATGTTAGGATTCCTTTTAAGAAAGTAGATTAAATATTTTAAAAGATCTGAACTGTTAATTTCTTTATTAATAAATTTCGTGATGATTATTAGTTATAGCCATTAGCTCACATATTACTTTTAAATTTATTTATAAATCGATTCTGATCCCAAAATATCAAGTTTTCAATCTCCATTAAACAAATTAGTTTAAAGTAAAATGTCACAAAAAGTGAAAATAAATTCACCATGAAAGTTAAGCAGAAATTTAATTTTTAAAATTTTTTTAAATTTTATTCTAAATTATATTCAATTTATACTTGAATATTATACTGATGCAGCAGTTTATTTGTATATTGTATTTTAATTTCTGTATGTTACTTTCTTAACAAATGTATTTATAAAAAGGATGTGTTTTAGATATGGTATTTGTAAAAGATAGAAGGGAATTAATATTAATTTATTGCCTTAAATGGAACACTATTTGTATCTTAAAGTTTTTTTAGAAGGATGTTTGCGTGATTTAATTCACCATAAATCTGGTGCAAAAGAAGATGACATAGAAGAGAGAGGAGGGAGAAACGAGCTTTATTGCCGTTCGAGTAAATAATATAAATCAAATCGTCTAGTCCTCTAAGAAAGTGGTCCTCCAACTGTATTGCCCCAAAAAGCTGAGTGAATTGGTCTTGGAACGGTGGCGCTATAAATGTTGACCTTTGCCTTGAGAGAACTTCTCATTAGCCTGATGGAAGGTAGAGTTAATGTTTCACTCTCTCTGAGGAGGACTCACAGTGAATATTATATCCCACGGTGAATGTTGGATGGGAAGGGATGCTGGGATTGACGGGGCCTTATGTGCTTAATCTTGCAATGGCAACATCTCTCTCGGGCTTTGTCTTTCCGTTTTAATGCCGATCGAGTCCAGACGTGTGCAATCCGATTGATAAATAATTAAGAAATACTCCATTGTTATGTAATAGATAGTTACAAAAATTGTAAAAACAGTCTATAAGATTATTTTTATCATTTGAATTTTATTCTTTTTAACCTTTCAAAACTATTTAGATAAAAAAATCTCTTTGAGCAGAATCGATGCAGAGCAGGAAATAGAATCTATTTCAACCTTCCTAAAACAGAAAAAAGGAATGCGGTCCTTGGAGGGGTATACTGTTATTTTATATATTTTTACAGTTATTTATATTTTTAATAAATGGTCCCAATACAGAATATGGATCTGACAAACTATATTGATCATGTAACCACTAGTTTTGAATCCCAAAGGAACAATTCTAATGTTTTTCGATATGCCACTTTAAAGTGGATATTTCACAAAAATTTAAGTTATTTTTAAGAGACCTACATGGAATCCACATACAAGACTGAAACTACAAGAAACTGCTCTAAATTTCTTGACAAACGCTCTAAACATCCTATACATTACAAAAAAATATTACACTATGGTAATCAGACCAATTTGGACTTATGGAATTGAGCTCTGGAGTGCTACCAAACCATCAAATTCTCTCGCATCCAATCCTAAATCCTACGTAAAATCCTTGATGCCCCTTATTACATAATAAATAAACTGATCCACAAAGACCTTAACATCCCATTCGTTGCAGATTTGGCTCAAAACAGATATGCGTCATTTCATTCCAAACTCTTTACTCATCCTAACCCATTAGTTCTAAATTTCTCATCCTTAACAATCCCTGATAGTTCTTCGAGGCATCTGAAAAGAAGATGGCCACGAGACCTTCTAATTTAAATTAATGCTTGAAGTACCTCCAACGGGTGGTTTCTTCCCAAGATTTTCAAGTGTAAATAAAACATTTCACAGATTTACTTATTGTATTTATTACTTGTACAGTTGTAAATTACATTAAATAAATAAAATTAAAAAAAAAAGTTATTTTTAACTGTTCAGCACCAGTGAAACGGGGAGAGAGCTGCGCTGGGATCTCAAAGAGTTCTGTTCTTGTCCTCACGCGTAGGGGATAGACTGAGCTTGGGAATCCTCATGCTGAATGTATAAAAATTGTACTTGATAGAGTATCAATGTTATTAGTCTTTTATTATAATCATAATTAGTAAGACCTTTTCATTTTTATATGTTTTATTTTAATTATGTCTATATTTTGATCTTGTTTTTCTTTTTGTATATATGTGCGTGTGTGATTTATGATATTGGTACGAATGTAATCATTGACACCACTATTATCTATCCTGTGGCAGATTGAAATATTGATCAATGAACCAAATGTTTTATACAATGAAAAACCCTTCCTAAGTATTTTCATCAAACTCCTTCTTAATGAAAATTTCCTTATTTATACTTGCATTATTTTAAGACCTTCACTACTTCTAGTTCTTGCACTCCAAATAATTATTTTTTTTATATATTGAGTTGCGAAATAAATTAATCAGAAGAAAATTTTCTAGTGACTTGTGTATATTAAATATTTATGAAGAATTATTTTAAACTTTATAAAAGCAACGTGTTATATCGCTCTTTATTCATTCCGGGACATGTAGGTCTACATATGAATAAACGTGGAGCAATCAGTGTGGAGGCAAACGAGTGATTTCCTCCCAATTTGGACAGCGGGTCACGCCGTGTATACCTCGTTTTTTCCTCCCTCAGGTAGGATGAGTATTTTCTCCATTTTTAAAATCACATATGTTTTATATTGTGTTTACTTTTCTCATCCTCTGCTTTTACCTTTTTCTATTGCTTCAGCCATAGTGCCCTATTTGATTGGACCAAATAACAGTATATTACTTATCTTCAGGATTTCGAAATAACTATTCGATTTTATTTTCAAAAAGTTCTCTTAATAATTTATATATATATTTTTAAAAAAGTATATGCAAACAAATTTTTTTGTCAGAAGTTTTCTGTAATGTTCTATGAGAAATTTTCGTCAAGATTTTTACAGAGATTTTGATTGTTAGAAATGTGATACCAAATCTTACTTTTAAAAATTCTTTATTTATTCTTACCTTTTTTTTCTATCTACACGCCCATTTGGATTATTATTTATTCATTTTTTTCAAAGCACTACATTCCATTGCCGACTGACATTGGAAAAAAATCATTAACCACTGCTTATATTAAAAAAAAAATTTAAAGAATGAATATCAACTCGTAACAATGAAGTATTATAGAATAATAATTTATTTAATGTACAAATAATAATAATTTAGTAGGTTAAAATATTATTTGTAAAAATATGTAATGCAGTAATGATATAGCAAAGGTAAAATGTAATATTGCAATGGTTTAATAATATTTAGTGTATTGTACTCTACTATACTCAGGAGTTAGAATCACTTGTTTATTCACCAAAATGTTAATATCACCGTCTATTTTATTACAAAAGTCAAATTTTAATGCATACTGATAAATAATTTCTGTACTTTTTTTAATAGAACTGAGCTCGGGGTAAGATGCAAGAAAGTCATAAAATCTTTATTTGAAAACATAAAAAAAACAATTGAATCGAAAATTTCTTTCAAATAAAATGCATAGAATAAATTATACATGAGGTAAGCTTTAGGCTATAAAAACATCAGAAGGGGCTTAGGGAGCTTTTTCAGTGAAGAATAAATAATGAGAAAGGACTCACCCCCAATTAATTATTAGTATTTGAAAAAGGATTAGGTTTAATATCATCACCTTTGGCTTTTGTTAATAAATGTAAAATAATATCTTCAACCAGAAAGAATGTATTTAATTATTATTATCAATATTTAAGATCCTTAACAGAATTTCATAACAGTTATGATTCATAGTACAACGAACAATGGGCGAAAAGCTGAATTTTTATTTTTATCATGTAATTTTAAACCAAGTTACATTAAGGAAATATTCTAGAGATTAAAAACGTATACAAAAATTAAACAAAATTCTCATTTTGTTCAACAATCACAGTAGTGGTATTGTAAACGAAGTGCCACACGTTTGACCTAGCCAACACATTGTTCTGAACTTCAGTCGAAAAGTAAAAACTCTAATTAAAACCATCTGTTACTGTAGCATTTCACAGTTGAGCATCCTCTATCGAGACCTTTCATTGCCGAACACCACATTCAATCCGTGGCCACAAAATAAAGAACACACCGAAACATTGTTGATTATTTAATATTTTACTATGGGATCACTCGCGCAATCAAACTTGTGTTAGGTTTATAATTAATCAAGGAGAATTAGTTTCATATTAAGTAGAAATATATTTTTTTAATAATACTGTTTCCGAAGGTTTTCTTCTTCCAAGGTTGCCCTCAAGCTCCGTCGTACAAATGGGTACAAACTTATAAGTGGGTATTTATGTTTTAAATGTTCTAGTTGGAGCTTCCATCATCAAACACATAGATAAAACAATATTGACGGGATTTTTTTCCAACTGAAATTTTATAAAATTTCCTAATATAATAAAGTTAAATTTAACATACAGGCACACATAACATCTATTGAAGAATAGTGTAAAAACTGGAGAATCAAAATAAATCCTGACAAATCCCACCAGATCACCTTTACTCTCTGTCGTAAACCTCTGCCCTCCTGTCCTACAGTATCCTTTCTTAATACACCACTAATGCCTGTTGAACAGATTCGATACTTAGGACTCCATCTTGACAAGAGACTTACTTCGAATCCACACACAAGACTGAAACGACAAGAAACTGCTCGTAGATTCCGATTGTTACAACACTTACTTGACAAACGCTCTAAACTTCCCATTCACTACAAAAACTTAGTATAAACTACAATAATCAGACCAATTTGGACATATGGAATTGAGCTCTGAGGCTCCACCAAACCATCAAATTCTCTCGTATCCAATCCTGACAATCCAAAATCCTACGTAAAATCCTTGATGCTCCTTATTACGTCACAAATAAACTCATTCCCAAAGACCTTAACGTCGCATTCGTTGCAGATTTGACCCAAAACAGATATGCGTTTTTTCATTCCAACCTCCTTAACCATCCTAATCCATTAATTCTTAATCTTTCATCCTTAACAATCCCTGATAATCCTCCGAGGCGTCTGAAAAGAAGATGGCCACGGGACCTTCTAATTTAAATTAATTTTGAAGTACCACCAATGGGTGGTTCCTTCCCAAGATTTTCAAGTGTATATGAAACATACTACATAATTAATTACCTATTGTATTATTTTGTACAATTGTAAATTACATTAAATAAATAATTTAAAAAAAATTTAATATAGTGTTCTGATAAAATATGTATATATAATTCAAGACAATGTATAGTAGTAGTAGTACCTTTTTGAGTTAATTCGATGGGACACCAGGTTATAGCTTTTTTAAATACTGGTTAAGTTCAATTTTGTCATATATTTCCTTTTTCTTTAGATTTCAATAGTATTGGTAAGCTATAAGAAAATTTGTCTAAACATTTTTTTTTAATTAATTGATTTTACATTAGTAAGCTAACAGCCGAATGAAAAATGAACCTTTTTTTCGGACGATCCATCTATCATCAAGGGCCTGTTTTAAAAAATATAAAGATTTTGTTACCTTTAATTTTTGAAATATAGACAATTTTTCTTTTCTGGACTTTTATTCATTTTCTTTATAATGATTATTTTGAGCTCTTTTAGTTTTTTATGGTCATATCAGTTCAATTTCTGCTTGTAATTTTGTCATTTAATTTATAAATAACTAACAAAAATGACTTAGAATTTATTAATTGACGTTATTCATTTTTATAGACGACAGTTATTATTGTCACTACACATATCACTCAATTTTTTTGATAGCTAGTTACCCTATTAACACTGTAAATATTTGACTATTGCATGTCCACCATGTACTGACCCATACACCCTTATTGCTTGTTTGGTATTAGTTACGGTTTACTTAGGTTATATTTTTTTTAATCTTTGGTTATATTGTAAATTGCTATTTCAGAACTTTACTATACTGGAAAATAAAAGTACTGAAAAGTACATAATTTCCTTCGAATAATAAATAACTAAATATTATCACCAAATTTTCAGGATGGTTAAGAAAATGGACAATCAAAAAAGTAATCGGGTGACATACCTAGCTGGCGTTGACGGCAACATTATCTTATTTCATAATTATATAGCTGCGTTGGTAATGGCCAATACTGAAATCTGCCAAAAAAATTACATGGAATGGTTTCTCAAAAAATATAGGTGTACCAAAAATCACTCTGGTAGTGAAAGATTTTGAGTTTATAAATTAATTAATTCCCTTAAGCAAATTCAATCATTATGGTTTATGATTAAAACTCATTTTTTCAGGTCGATATAAATACGACTAATAGTACTTTTAACAAAGATAACTTTAATTTTGTGACATTTATTTAAGGAATTTATTATATGAATTAAAAAAAGATGAATTATCAACTGATTTCTCTAATATAGTTAATTCATAATAATTAGTAATTATTAAAACTTATTTTTAACTGTTTAATAATAATTATGAAATCATAAACTTGTAATAAAGTACTTTCTAAGCATCTTTGTCTGGGAGGACATCCGAAGTATCAAAAGTATCTTCTTTGATATTAATGATTTCATAAATATAACACTTTTATATGATCTCAATTAGAGATTTCATAATGAATGAGATAAAAGTTTCAGAAATTTCGTTTCAGTGTCACTGCGTTTAAAAGGAATATTAACCGCTACTCAACACTAACTGAACGGGTTTGAATTTCTGAAACATTGAGCCACCTCCCTGGTGTAATAAACGTCGCCGTCATAACCTTAATGAAACCGGAGCTCCTCATACTTCCTTCTAATGGGCTATTAATTTTGATTAATGAAGTAAAGTTAAATTTGAATTTCGCTGTAATTCTGCTATGTAAATAACTTATTCATTGTTTGCATTAAGTGTGTTCATACGCTAGCCATGAGGGATATGTTCAACCATTTGGTTGATATCATAGCTGGCCCTGAATTTATATCTCGGAAAAACTAAAATCTAATTTAATATAATATAGTATTA
>NW_027106092.1:5770-22840 GCF_000696795.3 Halyomorpha halys | reverse complement strand
TTTTAAAGTATAATAATATTTTATAATTTTTAATACGTTTTTTATGTTATAAGATTCTTTTCTTACTTATTAGTCATGAAAAATTGTAAGTTATTCCACAAGAAATTGTAAAATAGTTTTTTTTTAACCTGACAGGAGTGTTCTAATTTTTTCCCATATGAGGTGTCCCGTGAGCATTTATCTCATGGTAAATGATTTGTATTGTTTTTTTTTATTAATTAATTATATTTATATAATTGGATGTGATGATGATGGAAATCTTAAGGATTACTTTCAATGCAATTTGTAGCTCTTTCATCAGGGACTAAAGAATCCAGATTTCGTAAACGATCTAAGATCTTCTTGCCTCGGTCCATGATTAAAAATAAGAAACGCAAGAGATGTCCAGATGAGTAAATTAAATTTTTAAAAACACCATAAATAACTATCAATAAATGATTATTGAATAAAATTATGTTTTTAACTATCTAATGATATTTATTTTTAGCTTTTCATTTCTTTTCTTAAAATAAAATGTATAGTGAGTAAATTCGTTTCTCGAGGTTGATGTTAAGTGTGATCTTCAAGATAATGATTTATCATTAAAAATGATTTTATCGTATGCTTTAATTATTATTACTATTATTTTTGTTTAATTTTTGGAAAAAAAAAACAAACAAAATAAACAGGAATTCAATCAGAGAGCTAACGAAGCTGACCACACATCCCGATAATTGGTGGTTGAAACATAAAAGAAAGAAAAAAAATGAAAAAAGACCTTAAAAAACTAGACTCTTTTTTTCCTATTCGGTCAGCATTGCGCTGGAGTAAAGCTCTATACCCTCGAGTAAACCGCTTATTTAAAGGTCAAGTAGCCACTTTGCTCTGGCAGTAAGTGCCAAGCAATGACAGCTCAACTTTAAGTTCGACTCTGTCACGATGACTTTTCCTACTGATAAATGTCGTCATTTTTTTTTTCATGTTTTGAAATAAATAGGCTCATTAAAATCTAAGATGTTGCGCGTGAGATCTGAAGATTTGTGATGAATGAAAATTACTAATTTGGTATACCAAGTCTTTATCTTCTTCCATCGACTATTTTGGTTCTTATTTTCTGCTATACTTTATTGTTATTATTTTTATGGTTTATGAATGTGATGTCAGGTTCATTAGTGCATTGAGGTCTTTATTCCATTTATTAAGCATACGAATCATATTTATATTGATTTGATAGGGATACCTTATTGATCTTATAGAAGTGTAAAACTATTTACTTAGTTTCAGTAAAGACATGGTTCATTAAATCAAGTTCTTTTACTATTAACGAAACATATTTTTCCTCATTTATATCCATTTAAATGCCTTTTAATTTTAAGAATATAAAATTTGTTGGTATTTATATTTCAAAAAATCAAATTAATCCAAATGACATTTTATAAAAAGTTATCGAGAATACTGCTCATTTCAGACAACTCACATTGTACATTTTATGTACAGATAGATATATGAAGATACCGAATACTAAAGTTAGAAGCTGATTCATTGGATGGATAGTATTGGTTGAAATATTTCTTTAATTGAATTAAGTTTTTAAGTACATAAGAGAAATTCTTGACTCTACCCGATCAATTACTCAAAAATATCTTGGTTATAAACTAATTCTATGATTTTATGTTCCGCTCATTGTTCTTGAAATATAAAAATAAAAATAGAATGTTTCTATCATGAAAATGAGAGGCCCGTGAATTTTGAACTAAGCTAATAATAAAAAAATAATTAAATAAGCACTAAATTAAGAGTTACATTATTGTGTACAATATATAACTTTCGACGAGAGAATTTCTGACCCAACTCCTGAGGTCTTCGGGATTCCAGTGTAGCCCTCTCACAGAGTCACTGGTAATGCGCCAGTTGTGGCTGAGTGCGCTAAAGCCGCAAACACTCTTCACGAGCGGAGCATCTGACCACTCCCAGAACTCCAATTATCGAGTTTATTTTACAGTAGGTCTCTTGGCCACTGCCGTTTCAACCTACGAGGTAGATTGTAGGAATGGATGGAACTAGATAAGGATTAAGTCAAAGGATTTGGATGATTAGAAAGGTTTATGCGGAATTTTGAGAATTCCGAATTGAGAAGGACAAAAGGGATATGAACGTCATGGTGTAGTGTTCTATTGGAAACTTAATAGGGTACATTGACTATGGTTTCAAGGATTTTGGATTGGATATGTTTAATGTTCGAAGGTTTAGCTGTTCCCCAAGACTCAAGCCCCAAGGTCCAGATAAGTCTGAAGACAGTCTTATAAATTAGAAGTTTGTTTTCTCACTAAAATTATTCGTAGATTAATGAAAGAAATCATTGAAGTACAAAATGGTAATAACCATCAAAAGAAATTAAACTAGAAATTCAGGATTTGCTTTTATTTATTATACAATTACGACAATTTGTATTCCTTCAAATAATCTTGTTATGTTTTTTATACCTATATCATCTTACTTAATTCACCGTAATATTACCAAACATTAGCTCCTTTATTCAATAAGATCGGATGTCATTATGTATTAGTCTTGTGTTTAAGTCAAAGTTGAACACTTTGAAGCCGTTGCGTATGTGTGTAAATTCAATTGTGGGAGTAATTTAATAGTGAACAGATTAGATTTGTGTAGAAATTTAAAAAAAAAGTCGACTCCTTTCAAAGTGTCAAACTAATTATGAGCAAATTTACATTTTTTTATGTATGGAATTTTTATTTTTCTACTTGAGAATGATTCCTGTTGTGAATGAATGCAACAGTTAGTCATAAGAATAATTTTATATTGAATTAATTCATCATATCAATGAAACAAATTAAAGAACCTAATTATGTGTATTCTAATTGTAATTGAGAAGGCATTTTAAGAATATGTACATGCTTGTGTTATTTGTTCTGCTTTGTAGGTGCGTGGTTCGATTTATTCAATATACTTACTCATATTTTATACGGCGAAACATCCTTGATGTAGAACCATAATTCACAGAGCATATTTATGACAGAATGTAGAGTTAGAGGAGGGATAAATTATAATTCCCACCTTAGAGGGGAATGGTGTTGACGTGTCGGAGCTGGTCGATGTGCTTCACTGTCCTCAAAATACCGATTTGTCATAGTCCATACCAGAAAAGTTTTAAATTAGTTGTTTTCTCTAGACCCTATAAGGCTTATTTTATCTTGATAGAATTGATTTATGGAAAATAAATTTTAAATAAAACGTGAGAAAAATCGGCCAATCAAATTTAAAAATTTCTTTTTTATGTGTTTCCACATTTAATAAGACTAGTAAGTGAAAAAATAGGCTAATTGCTAGGTTATCTTTAACAAATACCCCATTAGTGGCTACAGCATCCTTACTCCATCTCGACTGATTTTCAAAACCTCAGAACTGGAGAAATAACACTGGTTTCTATGCATTTCACAAGGGGAGGGGCACGGCTCTATGTAGATATTTGATATAATTATCTGTTTTATTTTACTGATTCTATTTATTTTGTTATAAGTATAGTATAAATAAATCTATACACACTCACATAAATATATATATATATATATATATATATAAAACCATTTATACCGTAATACATTTACCTTGCATGCGTACACATTTCTTACACTCTCCATATATGGTTTTGCACCAAGTCCAATTATTTAAGGATTTTCATTTAACGCTGAGAAATGCTAGTTTCTGCTCGATTTAGCTGATCTAAAGATGGGTCGCACCCTTAAAGCTACCAATATCCGTATCTTGCGACCTACAAAACATCGAAAATATATTGGACATTGGATAGTGAAGCTAAATTGAACAGACTCTATATTTATATAGTAACAAAAGTAATAAGTTTGATTTTGTAAGTGGCATATTAATAGTAAATTTAAATAGTTTTTGAAGGCAATTAATATCTGCACTTATATTACGCTTTCATTTATTTAAAATAATTCTCATTATTTTTAGTTTAATTTAATGAAGTGATGAATATTATGTTAATAGTTCTGTATTATCCTGTTTGTTTTATTTTTTGTTTATTGTTTTCTTATGAAACACTATAATCAGGTTTTGTTTTATAATTGTATATTGTGTAATGAATCTGTACAAGAATTTGTCTTTCACGAATAAAAAATATATTCTATTCCATTCTATTCTATAGTTAAAATTGCACTCTGGCTTTGGCAGAAAAATATTTTTCAATTGTCTTAGTGTTTTTAATTATTTAAATAGATTCATTTTTTGTAAATAAAATATTTTAAAAAATAACATTTTTTTCGTTATTAATATATCTTAGTTATAATAAAAAAAAATCGTAAAACTCTGTACCATGTTTTAAGGATAGGAAGATAAGAAGTCGAAGAATGGAAAGAATGTCACCCCAGGCCGATTTAGATAATGTTATTTCTTATTCGATATCCCGTCTCCCCTTCATCGGATCAGGAGTCAAGGAGGAAGGGATGGGAGCGGGAGGGAATGAGGAATGGAGGAGGAGGTCCGTGGTAATGAGAGCAGCCTTCGGTCTCTCCTCTTGTCCACTCCGTCCTCTTCTTCATTTTCCTCCCTCATAGGCGCCATCTAGGGCCACCAGGAAAAGCTGTTTTTAAAAATACGGCCTGAGCCTTATTTTCGACTCCACCAGGAAAAAACTTAATCTAAATAAGCAATTATAATGATTTAAAATCAAAACTCACCTCAGTTATTATTAGTGAAAATTATCTGAAAATGAAACTATATTTGAAACGACCGATTTACAACTAGTGTTTTGAAATTGCATTTATGCTTAGACGTACCATTTTTCCTTAGATTCACATTCATAACAGATATATGAAGATAATTCTCTTGTATTAACATTTGAAAGGAGAAAGACATGCAGGCCACAGACGAACACATAACGCCAGATGTAACAAGCTATTGTTCCGTATAAATTGTCAGCTTATACTTGATACAAGCGTTTGTTTGGTTTAACTTCCTTATGTACTCAAACTATGGTAAGAAAGACAGGTTATCAACCTTTGCTAGCTATTGTGGAAAGGGTTGAAATTTATGCCGTAGTTCCGGAATGAAATAAAAGTCCCACAGCCAGGTTCGAACCGGTCTTCCGGTGGTTTCAGAATGCCGAGGTGCTGTCTTGAGACAAAATCAAAACTTTTTTCTGAAATTCGAATTAATTATAAAACGTTGTTCGGTTTTATTCCTTTATTGACATATTATTATTGGCGGGACAGACCGTGGAGGTCCCATGCCTCGCGCGATGTGCTAAGGAAATTTATTGACACAATTTGATAGTAAACAATGAACATCTTTGATATTAGAAGAGACAGAGACTCAATGGCCATAGGTGCACGTTGATATGGTTTCCCTATGTGATCATTGCCAGATTATCCCTTCACCCTCCGTGGCTGACAATTTACTGTAGTATGTCAGAAGTGAATCCAGATATCCAATGTCTCTGAATTTAAAGTATTTTTTTTAGTTAGATTAAACAACTATATTTCTCTGAAAACGGTAAACAAGGAAATATATAATTATTATATTTAAAGCCTAATAAATAAAGATAATATTGGATTAACAAATGAATTGAGTATTGCGTAAATTTTTCTAAAACGAACGTTGTAATGAAGCGTGTAGTGCGATAAGAGTAGACCTATCTGGTCTTTACATTTTATGCTACTTTTTTAAATAAATTAATTTGTAAACACATTCGATGCATAAGGAATAGTAGTAAAAGTACAAAAAAAAAAAGAAGTAAGGATCCAAATAAATGAAAAAAAATATCTGCCATATGGGCAGATTATAAACACTTGGTTAAAAGAAGCATTTCTGTTTTAACAAAAATTAGCAAAATAAAAAAATAAGAACAAAACTGAAAAATTAATTGGCCTAGAAAAAAAAAGTCTCTTGTGATAGAATGTGTAGAATAAAGTGATTTATTTCCTAATAACCCGAAACAGCCTGGTGATAGTAATTATAAACGCCAAAAAAGGATTGATTACTAAAAAAATATATAAGATTAAGAAGATCAGTTTAATTCCTGGTTACAATCAAATTTCGCCTTGATGGAATGGATGCAGACTACTTGTCGCTAACGTTGGTAACATGTGAGATGAGTGGAAGAAGAAATAAAATAAGTGTTTTTGACACACTCATTGCATTGATATCGGTCAAAACCTTATGCATTTACACAAAGAAACTTTTTTTTTTTTAAACTAAATTGACTTTTCATTTTCATCCAAATAAGTTCTTAAATTGCTGAAAATAATAGGTTCAAAAATAATATTTTTTTATAATACTTATATTATATAATTTTATATAATACTTATTTTTAAATATTGATTTCATATTTCTTTAAAAAATGCTATGAACTTTTGAGATACGTTTTTAAATCTCAGTTCAGGTAAAAAAGTCAAGAGAAAGCTCCCAAAAAAAAAATGGTAAAAAAACAAAGAAAAATATTTCAGGTCATTCACAAATCACACACTTGTTTTAGGTTAGAAAAATTGACTATAACACGCATTTCCATTTTAGTAATTTTTTTTTCTCAATACTGTTTTACAATATTATAAATAAATAATAGCTATTTCTATATCATATGTAAATTTCTTGCTGTTCTAAATTCCATATTAAATAATTCTACGTTTACTAAAAATGTTCAACTTCATCTCAAACGGTTAAGTTTTTGCTTATAAATCATAACAAAATTAAAAGACGAAAATACACTTGTTTGTGTTTTTTTACAGGGGAAACACTTAATATGAAAACTAAGCTACAGATGTTTTTTGAATTGTCATACTTTGCTTATATTATATTCCTAATTGTGTTCAATTAGTATTTATTTGTTAATGAATAAAAATGGATCTACATCAGTATTAATATTTGGCTAAAGTTCTATATAACAATCTAAACTCACCGAACGATCCATGGTAGCCATCTACGTCTAAGAGAGAGAAAGAAATACTTTATTCATTCATGCTGCCCAAATACATCGGGTTGCTACATTACACAGCATACTAATCAATCCCTGATCGGACATATATGAATTGCATATTTTTATATTATATAATATAATAGAAAGATAACATTTTTTTCACAGTTTTCTTTTACTTTTCTTTTAAAATGAATACCAGTCTACAAACGAACTACATGTTTTTTCAATTTATTCCTTTTTTTTCTTTCCCTTCTATTTCACAACCCCTATTTCATTTGATCAACAAATTTCCCTATATAACAAATATTAAAATAATAAATTAATTAACTAGATAAACCACATAAATAATATTTTAAACCAGTTACTAAATTTATAATATTAATGGTAAATGACAGACCCAGAAGCTCTATCTTTACATGTTTGAGTTGTCATTGTTTTCAGAAGTTCTTTAACCTGTAGTCACTTCTCAAGTTTTCAGGCTTGAGGGGTATTATTTGCATTAAAACTTTTCCACCTCAACGTTTTCCCTTAAGTTGAAACTCAGATACTAATTTAGGGATTCAGTGGAAGGAGGTTCATTTGTATAAGACAGCTGCCTTGAACTACATATCAGTTGTGTTATACTCTGAAAATTCTAATGCAGAGAATTTAATTAAAATTAAACTTATCTTTGGTCGGTTTATATAGCAGCTTTATAATCTTTATAACAAAGTCATTATGCTCGAATAAGATTAGTTTAAATGTTTAAAAAAACAGAGATGAGATTAATTCAATAACAGATTTATAGTCTTAATTTAAATCTTTAAATGTTCATTATACTGTAAAAATAAAACAATTCCTTCACATGCATTCAAAAATATTATATACTTATTTTTAACAAAGAACGATAAAAAAACCGTCAAATGAAAAAAAAAAACTCTTATAAAAATACAACAGAATTTTTAATAATGATCAGGAGCTGGATAAATTAAATGTTTATATGTTTCTAAACTTAAAACGAATAAAGGATAAAAAAGGAAGCAATAAACTTGATTTTTTCTGCTTCATTTCACTTCTTCATTCATCTGGTCATATAATTTATAGTAAGCGTTAGAAACCAGTTATTAATTTACTTTTTTAGAATGCGGTTGTCACTTTTAAAAATCTAATGTTCACTATTGTCTACCTTTCACATAAAATTAGTTAGTAAGAGACACTTTTTCTTATGAAACTTAATAAATTCTTAAAGGGTGCTTTTATTGTTTATTTATTGCATAGTTTACAACTAAAATCAACTTAAGATCAGGATTGCAAACACAGTGATCCATATACTGCCTTAACTCAAAAATAAAACTTTCTAGGATTATATTATATTTACATTTTATATAATATTTATGTTAAAGTCAATTTTCCGTGACTTTTGTTGGTTCATAGTCTGTTTTTCTTTTTACGCATCGTGTCAAAAACAGGCATGTATAGAAGTTATTTCAGCAGTTTTATTTCTTTTCGTAAAGAAAAGAAATAAAATTACTATCATTCCAAAATGAGATATTAAAAATCGCAGTGGATACCACTTGGATTATAAGAAATAGTTAATTTAATCACGAACTACAATTAAAATCAATAGATGATTTAATTAAAAGTGGTTCACAAAATCACATTGCTCAGTTGCTTCCAGTTATAGGTGCAGTGGCATACAACCGAGGAAGTCCTACGTAATTTCGAAGACTAAAGCCCAGGCTGTTGCAAGACATCCTGCTATAAAATGTTTATTTATCTTTATATTTTATTATTGTCATTATTATTTTTTTCTCAAATTATATTTTAATTATTAAGTCTGTTATTTGTTTTGCTGATACTATAAATAATATTTACTTTTGTTTGTTAACGTCTCTCTTAATCTCCCTTATTTTTTAATTACGTAAATATTATTATTAGTATTTGATTATTTTTTGAATTCTTTATTACTCCTGATAATAGAATAATTTCAAAACTGTAAATAGTTAGGGGGTGTCTTTTGTACAAAACTTTCTCCTACATTATCTATCATAAAATGAAATATATAAAAGGAAATTATGTACCCATAGGAGTAAGATTCAAAATCTTTCCCTATCATTTTTTTAAAAATATATTTTTTTTTTGTTTTATAAATTCTTTATTACCAATACTTCTTGAATAATTTCAAACTGTAAATAGTTAGGCGTTGTCTTTTACACGAAACTGTACCTCCACGTTATCTATTGTTAAAGGAAATTTATATAACGAAATTGTATACCCATTAGAGTAAGGTTCAATACATTTTTTCTATGACTTTTTTTCCTTAACTACTAAGTAAATAAATATTTGTCTCAGTTTTGTTTAAATATGCCATTACAGCATTTTAGTCCATTCATGTTCTGATAGCTACTTAAAAAAATGAAAATTATAGGTGGATTGCACTCTGCATATATGAGTGCAATTAATACGGAAACTTTTTTCATCGAAAATTTGCTGGAATAGAAAATCCGAGCTATTGGTAATGAGTAATAACCCGACCGGTCGTATAAGCCCGGCTATCGCTGGCTCAGCATTACAAGCGAATTATGAGTTAGGGACTAGGGCTAATTGAGAACTGTCCAACGAAAACGCGGCGAGCGTATTGTAGGGCTTAGATAAATTGCCGAACACGGCTTTCCGATACAATGAAGTTTTATACCCCCTCTCCATCCTTTCTGTAAAAAAAAAAAAAAAAAAAAAAAAAAATACCGACGACCCTACAAAAGGAAAAGTCGCTATAAATGCCCTGGCTCCAACAAAGGCTTCACGTTAGTACATTTCCGCCAATAACTATCTGCCTTTTCGTCCTGAATTTTTTTCCCCTCCAGACCCATCTTGTTTTTATTTTGTTTTATCCCGGTCCTATCGTTGAGACTTATTCTTTGGCAAGACTTCTTTTGATAGGGAAATTCCCCCAAGATGGCAACTTGTCTAGAATTGATTGCTTTCGATCTATCGACTGGTTCTAGAAGACTAGAATGGACTTATACCCCATACTGTAAAAATGTAAGAAAACGTAGTATGGAAACCCTTATATCTATAACCTGAGCTACATATATGATTAAGTAGTATATCTAGGATTATATGTAATTTCTTAGTCGAACAAAATGTTAACATTATTTTGAAGTGTTTGGATCTCTAGGGTCATCTATACTAGATACAGATTGATAAAACAATAATTAATCATTACATTGAAATGATTTTTATAGAATCTATTAATTACATTTCATGAATTTATCATATGGATTATTATAATTATTTATAGCTTCAAAAACCGTGCGAATACTTTTTTTTTTGGGTCCTTACTCAACATGTACTACTGCCGTATACGGGACTTCGGGGTTTCTAAATCCGACTAGAAGTTCCCCGTACACGTATTATATTGAAATTTATTCATCTATTCATGTATTCATATTATGTATTTGTATTTATATTATGTATTTATAATATATATTTATTTGTATTTATATTATGTATCTCCATCGGTTCCTGATGGGAACCAGCTGACAAAGTGTGCGCTATATTTAATTAAAACACTAGAAACCATGGACCCCTCGCCATGATATGGTAGATATGAATATCTGTAATTAATCATTGGAGTTCCTTTCCAACGGTATCGTGTTAACCAATTTACTATGCTATTATATATGAGGTGGCATGCAGGGATTATTAATTATAAAGTCAAGTCTTTGTTACATATTTTATATTTACAATTATATTTACATTAGAAAGAATAATATGATGAGAGAGAATGGTAGACCTGTTTCCCTATACTTTAATTGTTTACATTATGAATTGAGAAGTACCAGTTTGGATCTTTGATATTTATACTGACTCTAAGTTATTAATACTATTAATGCCATTCAAATTACAACAGAAAAGGTCTTACTTGTTTTGATACATCGGTCGGGTTGGCAGTTGTCGCGGCAGGGCATCCATATTCGTTTGCTCCAAGCCTCCCGGCTGCCGCTGCTGGATCCCTCCGAGGGGTGACTTCCTTCTCTGGCCTCCAACTCGTCAGCCGCTCACTCTTCCTCCAGAATCTCCTCTTCCAGTGTCCATCTCTCTCAGACTGTGCTTAACTTTGTTCCTCCTGCTCTTTTTGCTTATTTTCTCCCCTCTCTTTCTGACTCCTCCTTCTTTTGATTTCTGTACGTTGATTGGTTTTTCTATGTTCAGAGTGGGTGAGAAGGTCCAATGACCTTCGGCGAAAGCCGGTCTTTTTCCTACCTTTCATGTTTAAATTAAGGCGGCTTTCTTCTTTGACTGTATTTTCTCAGAGGTGTTTAAAGTGGCCACGTGCAAGATAAAGGCTGTTTATTTGTTTAACTCTGCCTACACGGTCAATCGTCCCCAGAGGGTCATACCCTCTGTTATCTATATATCTCGGTATATTACTTTAGATGTTGTGCCGACGGGTTTCTGCCCAGGCCCGGCGGTCTCTTTGGCATGCCGACAAAAGAAATTACTTAGTGCTAAAAATTCCAGCTGGTGCCTCCCATTACATACCATTACGAATATAAGGAATTTTCATATGGTTTGTAATTATTGCATACAAATAAATAAATAAGTGATTCTGATCAATTCAGTACCTCCTTATAAAGTACTGCATCTCTGACGCTTGTGATGCATACTGCATACCTGACAGGTTATAGCGATACAGATTTAATTTTACTTTAATTAAATAAATATGATTAGGTGATAATTTGCCTTTGTCATTATTAGCCTTTCTGTCGAACTTATAGATGATAATTAATTTTGATTTCAAGTTCTACATAAATTATTCATTGAAGTTCCAGAAATATTTACCGTTAAAGTGGATTATTTGGCTCATTGAGGGAGTTTGAATTTCCTGAATATGGGCCTCCAGTTGAAGTGCAAAGGGGGGAAGGGGTAAAAGGGAAAAAGTGGACATGTTTGTTTGCACCCAAAATTTCTGATACTCTACTCCAGTTAACTTGTGCTCGTTTGTAGTACTAAGTCCCCGATTCTCTGTTTTTTTTCTGTTCATGGCATTAATTTTACTACTTATCTTTTCAAACTATATGAGGTTGCCTTTTGCATTGTTTACCATTTAATGTGTTATTTTCTCATTTTTTCTGTTTGCTATCTTTGATGCTCAAAAGCTTTATACTGTATAAAAACCATATTTTCATAATTTCCCTTTTTTCAAATTATTTTGTTGTATTTTTATTTTGAATAAAAATCAATATTGTTGGGAACAACACATGTCATTTACATAAAATATTCATATAAAACCGCCGTACTCCTATTTTTCTTTCGATTATGAAGACCTTGCAATGCGTCAGCTATTGAATTCCATGAGTTTATAATAAATTTAATAAAATAGTGCAAATTCATTTAACGCATCCATAAACTTTGCATCCATATTAGTAAAAAATAAAATAAAATAAAAATACAATTACTAACAAAATGTAGGATAGCAGACTTTTGTTTCATTTATACATAGCGAAAAATGACATATACAATTTAGACTTTACTGATTCCTATTATTTGCATTAATATCTACGCAAACTATAAAAATAAGTCCTAAATTTGGTGTACTGTGGCTTAATTTGACTGTACCGAAATAAATTGTACCAGTAGAATTCATAATACATTTTCCTCTTTAATGCGTTTCTATTGCAGTGTTTTGTTTTAGATTCCTTGACTAAATTAAAATATTCCTGGCAAAATGGCGTGTGCGATTACATTTAAGTTCATATAATATTCATTAAGATAATGTAAAGGTTACAGCTAAGCACTTGAATTGCCTGCAATCCTGTCTTATCACCATTACATGATAGTACTTTCTATAAATAACTTCACTATATCTTTCTTTTTTTATTTTCTAATGAAAATATATTCCGACAGATTGCATGATATGTAATGGTATATGAATGATTGTACATGATGTTTTATGTGAGACAATTAACTGTTTCAGGAAAAAGAGAAATGCAAATAGTTCTTTATCGAATATCATTGAAGATAAAACATGATGTTGTGCAATGACCAAATGGATTTTTCTAGCGCTGACTATCCCGGAAATCAGTTAATATAATGTGATCACTAAATGAATTCTTTTCGTTGTACAATATAACAATATCAAGTAATTACAAACTCTGAGAACTGGTCAGAATGTGTATCCTAAACATATAATTTAGAAATATTCTTTTAGGGATGTGGTTTTTAAAAAATCATTTTCCATGAGTAATAATCCACACTAATCAATCTCAATTGTCAAACACTCACAAGCTCTTAATATATTTTTCGGATTCTAGAATAGTTGAAAGCCTGTAAAGACAAAAACTACAAATCAAAATAATATTTTTTCATTGATTCTTTTCCATGTATTAGTATGTTCTATAAAATTAATATACCTCTGTTAATTAAAAACCAAAAAAATAGTCTTCTTGGTTTTCTATGGGCTGGTAATAATTAAATGCGATGAATATGAAGTAAAGAAGATTACATTTAATGTATAAACAAAAGAATGAGATTTAAGGCTCTGATCCCAGATCGCTCCTGTAATTGTATGAAGGACCTTCCGTTCAAGACTCTCAATTCTGCTTTCTAAAGTACCTGTTAGGTGCCAGGTCTCACAGCAGTATATCTGAGCTGTATTCATCATGACACTGTAGACATTTAGTTAAAAGTTTTTCGGGATTTCAGAATTGACAGAGAGAAGAAGGCTCTGTTCGCACAATGTTATACGTTGGTCTATCTCAGTCTGTTCATTATATATTGGTGTTATTATGGAGCTGAGGTATTTGAAACTGTCTACTTTCGAAAAATATTCGTCATTCACGCAGAACTTGTCGTTAAGTTGGATATTTCGACTTACAATAATATTTTTTTATTTATCTTCTTTCACTTACAACCCTATTTTCTCTGTTTATCTTAATAGCCTTTTCGAGTCTTTCAACGTCAACTTGCTAGGACAGAAATGTTGTCTCCTCACGCCAGGACTTTATGTTTTATTTCAACGTGCACACCGCAATTTTAGCGTGATATTCTTCTAATAACATTTTCTAGATCTAGAATAAACTGCACTGGTGAGAGTCCATGTCCTTGTCTCAGACCTATTCACTTCAAAGGCCTCAGATACTTCGTGTATCAGAACTCTGTATTTAGGATCATTCGTTCACGCTTTCCAAAGACAATTTCGGTTTAAATAATCATAGGGTGCTTTAAAATCGACTAATAACTTCTATTAGTTATTAAAAAATAAAATGTTAATTAAAATGCAATAAAATATTGTTATATCCATTTAATATTTGATTTATCCATATGAAAATTTGTATCACTTCTCCCTTTGCATTACCTATTTTAATTTACAGTAATGATTTCAATATGCTTCTTTCTTTTTATAATATTTTTATGGAACTCAGTGTATTCACTAAATTTAAGCGAATATTTGAAAATTTGTGACAATAATAAAAGCTTATTTTTTATGAATTTAATTGTATTATTTAAAATAATTTGTATAGTAAATGTATTAACATTATAATCATTACTTATCATACTGCATACATTCAAATGCTTCTTAATTCGAATCGTAAACCCAAGATGAAATTTATTATGTAAACATAAAGAATTATTAAAGGTTATCGTTCTGTTCAATCTTACACCAGATTTTAAAAATATATATAAATTAGTCCTTAAACAAACCAAGATATAGAAAATAGTTTATAATAATATATAAATTAATTTTCAACAAGTAAACAATATCTTGAGTTAATATATCATGTTTCTTGTAATTATAATTTTTTAAAAATATATGTACTAAATCAGATAGAAGAAGTTAGTATACCCTTCGATTCATTTTATTTGAACAATTTATTCGCTTTCATTCCTATTTCTTCTTATCTGTTATAAGTTTTACTTTTGATTATCCTTCTCCGTGTTCATTCCTTTTGATGTATATATTTTTGTTTTGCTTCACCGCAACTAAGAGTTTCATTACGGCTGCAAAAACACTTTTACTTGTTAGAAAATAAAACATTAACTGAGTATGTCTATTAGTTTAGGGCAATTTTACAGTCAGAAATACAGTGTCCCCAGTCTTTTTTTAAAAAAAAAGAAATTGACAACTAAAACAATTGATGAGAAAGGTTATTACGATTAGTGAGTTCGTAACTTCTTCAGTTGTGGAAAGAAGTGTATAAAATATAGATGATGCTTACAACCATAAAAGGTTATTTATTATTTTTTTTATTTTTCATTTTCGGATGCTTTAACATTGCACTCATTATATCTAACCGTTATTTCAAAAAGAAATAATAATTATAATAATGCTAATTTACTAACTTTAAAACTAATTAATAATGCTTCAATTATGGCTTTTAAGGGGAAAGAATAATCTTAGAATGTGATTATTAAGTTTCTATAGTAAATTTACATATTCATGTAAAGCAAATTTATATATGAACAAAAAGTAAAATATATATAAATTATTACAAAACAGACATAATAATTAAACTATAATGACAAATTGTACCATAAATATAACAATAAATGTCCATTAGCATAAAAATAAATAGATAGCCAAACTAAGTAGCTAATATAAAGAAAATTAAAGTTCTATTGAATATCATTTGAACACATTCGTACATATACAAAATAAGTACTTTCAACCTAAGAACTCCGAACGGTGCTTGCACTTGCATATTTAGATGTGAAAGTTAAACTCAAAATAATCTCTGGGCCTTCTTCCATTGGTGTTGAAGCTAATATAAGTCTTCTCAAAATAAGCTTTCGCCAACCACCGTAAAACCCACCGTTCAGTTATCAGATCTCCGGTTTGGGAACCTTAGATCTAATAAATCCAAAATAGTACTCTGCAAAACTAAGACATGCTGATATATAATCATTAAACACTGATCCAAAGTCTGCTGAACACAAATCGATTAGCCATACCACTCTCAAAAGGTGGGAATAAATGCTAAATGCTCGAATATAAAAACTCCACAAAGTTTCAGATTTATCTAACAAACCACTGCTAATTTTGCATAAGTCAAATATTTAGATGGATAGAATTCTCATCATTTCAAAAGAACACGTGGCTTCAGCTCGAATACACCCTATTAAAATATTTTTAAAAATAGCTGAAGAATTTATTAATAATTAAAAAATTACATTTCATATAATTATTAATACACGGCTATTATGCAGACTTTTCACCATAGAAAAAGAAAAACATATGTAGTACTATGTTCTTTCGTAACAATAAGACTTTTTTTCTTTATCTGTACCATTGTGGTTCACTTTCCTTGTATTGGAATTTTCCCAGAAGAAAAAAAATATAAAACATTTTCCCAGATGGAAACGGTAAAATTTTCCAGGGCAAAACATCAGAACCAAAAGAATTTTGCCGATTTTTCCCTTTTTACGAAATAGAAGGACATGGGCGAAAATATGAGGCGGCCAACGCGGCCCCAATCCCGACGAGGAGATGGAATCATCCATCAAGGGTCCGTATGGCCCAGTCACACCTCGCTCCACTTATTGGCGCTCTTCAAGGAAACCTTCATATTCCTTTTTTATGTCCTCTATATCATCAATTTTGGGCCGTTTTCTTTTACCAATATAAATCTGGTCAACAAAAGGTTTTTTTTAATTTATCGATTTTCTGTGGCGATGAGCCTTCCCAGTCATGTCGGAGCGAGTATATTTATAGCACCGTTCAGTAAAACTTAAAAAAAAAAAATTATCTTGTCTAATAAATCTTTTTTATACTATATTGAAAATTAAATTAGCTCTGTTGCTTATTTCTAGCCAAAAATAACTCTAAATATACTTGAATATGTACATACAACTTTATAATTAAGGTGGGATAAAAATAATTATTATAAAGTTTACGAAAATCATATAATCAGGAATATCTTCTATCTCTACAACCTCTCTCAAAAACCTAAAGCAACTGATAATAAGTCGTGCTCACAATACCCTTCTGTTTAGTTTTCACTTGATTTGTAATAATTGTTTCGATTAATAATAATGTTATATATCCGTGTACTCTCTACATGCTGTATCATATCATTATCATTGTGTCATTATGATCAAATTTGCTTCTTGTATTTTTTATACAGTTGTAGATATCAATAAATAGATAAATAAATAAATATATA
>NW_027106092.1:3947-5705 GCF_000696795.3 Halyomorpha halys | reverse complement strand
AACTTAATGATTATTAGAAACTGAAAGAAGTCAAAGTTTATGTCCATTAACTTAGTTATTTATTGGTTTATTAAATCAGGATTATTTTAATATGTGAATATTTATCTGCATTCGATAATAAGATATTGGTACTCTATTCCTGTTTACTCATAATATTGGTGGTTTAGAATAATTGTTGAAAAACAACTATTTGGTGAATCCCAATAATAATTTTTGTCTACGCTTCGTCAATTATTTATACGTTTCATAAAGTACAAAAGAGTCTTAGAACCCCTTTTAACTGAGAGTTTATATTATGAATACATCATATTCCAATATTATCAATAACCGATTTGTGATTTGTGCTATAATCTAATTCTCGATCAAACTCAATAAATAAATCTGACAAAGTTTGAAGTAGATTAAATAAAACGATATTCAGCAAGAACTTTTAAACTCTAGTAATTTTTTTTTATTGTATTTCTTCCGAAAATGAATGCATAAAACATAAAAAATTCATTTAGACATCAAAAATTCTTACCATTTATTAATTTTACGTTAAAAAAAAAGAGTAGTGTTACTTAAAACGATCAGTAGTGCCACTTTTTCTTTGAAAGGTTTTGCTCCATAGTTAAATTTAGTTAGGTTTTATGTGTATAGTTTATCTGTTTAGTTGTGTTTTACATTATGTTTATGTAACCTGTAGTGGTACAAAATTTATCTGTCGGAATAAATAAAACAGGTTGTAGTGACATAGAAAAATAATTTTGAATTATTGTTATAACATGAGTTGGATGAAGACGTAATTGTTAATCAAATTGCAAAAAATTCTTGATAACGAGTGCACAATTAAATAATGATTTTCTTCCATTTACCTCAGATCTGTTGGACTGGCCACTATTACAATTGAAAACTTCAAGGGAAATAAAGGTATCTCATATTTCACTAATTTTTTAAAGAGAAATTTAACTTGGAAACGTCTATGATTTGAAAGTTACGCATATATTTTAATAATCATTTTCAGACATTTAATTTTCTTTTGTTTCCCTAACGTGCCCTCCATTTGAAAATAAATTAGAAACCGTTGCTACTCATTTTTGAAAAGCGTTAACTCTTTTTCCCCCTATAGTTTTCAGTAGTTCCCTGTTCTTCCGTTAACCATCTTATAAATTGGATATTCCATTTAAATGTAATTTTTTTAAGCTGATACATTTTTAAAAAATTAAGGCATTGTGTATCATATTTTTTTTAAAATAATTAATTTAATTATTCTCAGTCACTATTAAAACTTTATCAAAACCTAACCTGATAATGTTTTAACAAATATTGACTGAGATAAATGATTTTTAATTTTTGTTCTTAATGTGAAAATTGACTAATTAGAAATTGTTGTTTTGACCTAGGCAGAATAGCCTGCATGAAGTTGAGTTTTTAATTAATTTTTTTGTATTAAGACTGTCCCTGAGGATGGCCACATTGGCCGAAACGTCGGACTTGTATGGAAAATAAAATGTGTTGGGACTAAAATGGATAAAAATTAAATTATTTATTTACACAACATTAACCAGTCTCAAGAAAGTATATAAAATTATTAATAGTATACATTTTTTATTCAATACTATAACGGTCTGGTGGGACATGGTTATTATAGTAGTTTGATTTTTATTTTGTACAACGATTAATTAAGAGAGGGTATAGTCTCGCGCAAAGGACATCTCTAACTATTAACAACGTCATAAATATTGAAAAATTGTGAATAACAACGATGATCTATAAAGA